>NW_024609868.1:49348861-49454659 GCF_016920785.2 Ixodes scapularis | reverse complement strand
AACTTTTTTGGCGCCACGTAATTTCGCGAATTAATTCTTTGCAAGACTTGATAACAACGTTCTGGGGATCACAATGTTGGAGTTGTCAACAATGCGATCCCCAGGATTTTGTCATCAAGCCTTGCAATCTCCGTGGTAGCGAGATTTACAGTGACACCAGAACTGCGTGAGCATTCGATTTGGGCTGGTGACAATAATTAAAAAGTTAGCAGCTTGGGGCGTCGCACTGCGCAAGCCCAGGCTTTTTGTGCACGAGCAGGGCGTCACTCCAAGCTGCTTCGGTGACCCAAAGCGTTGGGGACGCTTTGGGTCACCGAAGCGTCCCCAACGCAAGTGGCCACGCGATCTGGATAAACCCCAGATCGCGTGGCCACCTGTTCTGGCTAAGGGATGAACCCTGTTCGTTTGTTCTCGAAATTCGTCTTGCAAATGCTATCACGTAAAAAAAAACAAAAAACAATTATATATATATATATATATATATATATATATATAACGCACTTTTTTAGTTTAGGAGTGTCAGGGAACAATTTAAAGCGATATTTATAGAAAGTGCAAAAATTACTAAATTGCTACCGCGTTCAATAAACGATAATATACAGGTGAGCTAGTGGACTTTCAACGTCTCGAAAACACTGACCGAGAAATAAGAAGGGCGACAACACAAAAGTTTGTGTGTGCTTTCCCCATTTTTGTTCCCAGGCCTCGTGTTTTCATGATTCTGAACGTTTCATATGCTCCATGTGGAAATTGAGTTTTGAAGTAAATTTTTCCTCACTGCCAATCGCGGAAAGAGTCCATCAGATCGCAGTGATAGAATATCCGCGTACCCGTTGGGGAATAAAAACATGCAGGTTTTTTTTTTTTTGTTTTTTTTAATTGTACAAGGTTCGTGTTTTAACTATAGCTGCGTTTTAATGAACTGAATATTGTAACTATATCTAAATATTTATGTTTCAATGTCGCCCTCAATTATAAACAATGGCTCATGTCACTTGACGGTACACAAAATATATTTACTATATATGCGGGTAAAGGAAACACTGACGGGTATTTGTGCTCACCGATGTTTTTATTTGTACCCAACCAAAACACAATTTGTGGCTCGAAAATCGTTCTTGCCCCCGAAATCCGCAGCTCGAGAACTGACCGGTTTGAGTTGTACTCACCTCTTCTCGATGGTTTCGTGCCGTTCAGACACACGTAGCAAATTTAATCAAAGTTGTGGGGGATCTAAGGCACACATTTAATATAAAGAATATAAAATATGAAACCCATTTTTTTGTGACTTCGAAGAAGCTGCAGATTCGTTCGTTGAAAACAAATGTTGAACAGATCGCAAGAAGTACATGTAGTATATCATTCCCGATATGGCGACATACCGGGGGCTGAACGAAATGATGGCAGCGCACGACGGACGAACGTTGCGACGGACGTATGACTGCTGCTTCGAAACTGTCGTTCGCGGTAACAGCAAATCGATATTTAAGCACAGAGCAGCAATCGGATATATGTTCTAAGCAGTCGCGCGACAAATGGTTCACTCACCGTCGTCGTCTGCCTTGCACGACAGAAAAGCGAAAAAAAAAAGAACGCGGTCGGGTGTAGCCACGTGACTTCCGGCAATACTCTCCTCCTCTACATTTCTCCCTCTTCTTCGGTACACATTGTCCACATATCGCAGCCATGAGCCTCCGTGCTCATGTTTTTGTTTCGGTTTCGGTTTCGAGCAGAGTGTGGAACCAAAACTTTTACCGGTTCTGTTCGGGTTCGGGTTCACGGCTTTTGGTTCAGGTCCGGTTCAGTTCGGGGGAGAAAAAATAATGGTTGAAACCGGTCGGAACCGGTTTCAACAGGTTCGATCCGTTAAATTGAGAATATATTTTCCACGCTGTTTTGGCAATGGGTACTATTTCTGCCGTGAAACGAGTTACTATATACTTCTTTTATCGTTCATATAATACACTTTTATTTTCACGTACCAAAAATAAATAACGTTATTTAATGTTGACATAACAGTCCAAGAAAATCTAGATTAACATACAAAATGTCGTGTTCAATCGACTCAACATCCATTTGTTTACCTCAGTCACGCATTTTACCAGAATCGGAAGGTTGTCACAAAGTGTGGCAAGCCAGCTAAAATACCCGTGCTTGGTTCAACTTCGCGTCGCAGTATTCAAAGTTGAATTGTAGTTGTGCTCTTGAAGTAAGATATTAATTACAGTGCATAAAATCATAGAATGTGCACTTGTCACCATATATTGCCGCGCGCGCAGCTGGCCAAGTAGGTAGCGCGCGCGTGGCCTAACGATTATCGCGCTTGCCTCCCACGCGAAAAGCTAGGGTTTGAATCCTGGGAGTGACGTGTCTTTTGTTTATTCCTGCAATTTAGTGTTCTGGAGAATTCGAGAATCATGTTGCTTGTTCCAGGCCCGAATGTTCTACGCGCCGAAGTTTCTACGCCGATTATTCCAGAAGACCACTCATGTACATAAGGGGCTCCGCGTGGCGAGCCACAGTCAGTTTCGCCCCAGCGTTCGACTCTGCTGTTACGCCGACTTCAACGCCCGCGACGCTCTCTTATTATCTTTTGTACCCTTTTATTTTTGGCACAAGTTCGCCACATTAAACGTTTATTTATTCCTGTTTATTTCTTGTTTATTGGCCACCACCCGTGACATTTTTGGTGGAGGTGCGGGGTACCCGCATGCCCGTGCAGCGCTCCCCTCCGAGTTCCCGCAGTGCAAGTCCGGACCCAGCCTCCCGAGGACCGAGCGAAGACCAGATCCAGACCCGATCCAGTCGCCGCACCCAAGGTCTACACCCGGAACACGGACTTCTGCCACCCCGGACCAGGCAGCCAACGAGGCCGACGATGGGCAACCAGTCGCAAGCCCCCGCCGCTTCTACCGTCATCTACATGCCCGTCGCACCGCGGACGCCTGCCCCCTTCCGCGGTGAACTCTACGAAGACGTAGAAGACTGGCTCCTGCAGTACGACCGAGTGGCCCGCCACAACGGATGGACTGATGAGCAGCGCCTCCAGAACGTCTACTTCTCACTGGAAGGAACGGCAAGGCAGTGGTATGAAAATCACGAAGTCGCCTTGACCACGTGGGAAGTTTGTAAGAACGAGTTGAAGAAAACATTTGTCAGTCAACACCGACGTGAGCGCGCCGAAGACCTGCTTCGAGGCAGAAACCAGGGACCCAAGGAAAGCGTGACATCTTCCACTGAAGACGTCCTCCGCCTGTTCGCCCGCGCCGACCCGCAGGCCACAGATGCAAAGAAGCTGCGGGTACTCATGCGAGGTGTCAGGGACGACATTTTCGACGGCCTTGTCCGTAACCCTCCGTCGACGGTGGAAACCTTCATCTCGGAGGCAACCAACCTTGAAAGGACGCTCCTCGCAAGGGCGAGCCATTACCAGCGGTATAATGGCGTCACCGTGATTTCACCATCTACCTGCAGCATCAGTTCTGGCAACTCTGACCCCACTGCGATCCGTGAGATGGTCAGAGACATTGTCCGCGAAGAGCTTAGGAAGTTGGTGCCGGCAGCAGAACGACCAGCTCCGCTCTCACTCACCGAGCTCGTTAAAGAAGAAGTGCAGCGTGCCATTCAACCGGAGTCTCCTGTCGACATCGCTGAATCAGAAGAACCGGTGGTAACCTACGCTTCAGTAGCGCGACGACCACCACCGGCTGCTCACCAATACACGCCGCCACCTCGACGAGACGCCCCAACGCCACACTACCTCCGACGACAAGAAGAGCGGGTCCCGTACGTACGTCCGGAACAGCCCGCACCCAGAAAAACAGATGTGTGGAGGACGCCCGATCGACGCCCCCTGTGCTTCCACTGCGGGAAGCAGACCACACTTACCGCCGATGCCCGTACCGACGACTCGGGTTGCGCGGGTTCCACCCGAGCGACCCGCGGCCACGTTATGGTGAACGCCCTCGGGAAATCGACGAGTACCTGCGACGACCTCAGTCCCCTGAGCCAGCGTCCCGCCGAGAGTTCCGGTCACCGTCGCCACGACGTCCAGCCTCGCCGATGCACCGACCCCGGCGTGAAAGCCTGTCGCCCCTCGCTCCACGCCGGGCCAACTAAGCGCGGCAACCCCTGGAGGTGGAGTTGCCGAAGACGACCGACGTAAAGAGCCTCCAAGAACGCCGGAGCGCTCCCACTCTCTCGACGCTACGCATCACAACGACGTCCCTGCATCGGTGTCCAACAACCTACACATCATTATCGACGGCCATGACGCATCGGCACTCGTGGACACCGGAGCAGACTACTCAGTCTTGAGTGGGAGGCTCTCTCGCCGCCTGCGAAAAGTGACAACGCCGTGGGAAGGCCCTCAAATACGAACCGCCGGTGGGCACCTCATCACACCAGTCGGGCGATGCACTGCTCGCGTCGAGATCCACGGTGAGACGTGCCCTGTGAAGTTCGTCGTTCTGCAAGGCTGTTCTAGGGACGTTATCCTCGGAATGGACTTCCTCTGCGAGTATGGCGCCGTCATCGACCTCGGAGCAAACCGGTTAACGCTACGAAAACCTGTTTCACCACCGGAGGAACCCATAGCGACGTCGTCTGCGGTTCGAGTCCTCGCAAGCCACGTGAACTTACCGCCGCGGTCGAGCGTTTTCGTACCCGTCGGGATCACCGAAGCTTTCTGCGGCGAAGTTCTGCTCGAAGGAAGCCTCCAGTTGCTTCTTGGAAGAGGAATAGGCGTCGCAAGAGGAGTTGCTGAACTTTAGGATGGCCACACTGTGGTCCTCGTGACGAACTTCCGAAATGAAGTGCAACACCTCACAAAAGGTACAGCCGTGGGCCAGGTCGAGGAACTCCGAAGCTCCACCACTATCGCCGCCATTACTGACGAATCCCCGCCACCTCAGCAAGACAGTACGTCGCCACCGCAGCTCGACATTCACCCTTAGCTTCTGGGCCTGAAACGACGACAGCTCAGTGACCTCCTCACCGAATACCGCGACTGCTTTGCCACGTCGTCAAAGGTGCGCCAAACCACCGTTGCGAAGCACCGCATCGTTACCGAGGACGACGCGCGGCCTGTGCATCGGTCACCGTACAGAGTCTCCGCTAAAGAAAGGGAAGTGATCCAGGAGCAAGTTCAAGAGATGCTGAACGACGACATAATCCAACCTTCAAGCAGTCCCTGGGCCTCTCCAGTCGTACTGGTTAAGAAGAAGGACGGAACACTTAGGTTCTGCGTGGACTACTGGCAACTGAACGCGGTGACGAAGAAAGACGTCTATCCACTCCCCCGCATCGAGGACACGTTAGACCGGCTGCGCCACTCCCGATACTTTTCATCGATGGACCTGAAGAGCGGCTACTGGCAGATCGAAGTCGACGAACGGGACCGAGAGAAGACAGCTTTCGCCACGCCGGATGGGCTGTACGAGTTTAAGGTGATGCCCTTCGGACTGTGCACGGCGCCAGCAACTTTCCAGCGTGTCATGGACACCGCGTACTGGCAGGACTGAAGTGGCAGAGCTGTCTCGTCTACATCGACGACGTCGTAGTGTTTTCCAGCGACTTCGACGAGCACCTGCGACGACTACAAGCTGTTCTCCAAGCCATACGAACCGCCGGACTCACCCTGAAGCCGTCAAAGTGTCGGTTCGCCTATGACGAGCTGAAGTTTCTAGGTCACGTGGTCAGTAACGAAGGCGTTCGCCCCGACCCAGAGAAGACTCGCGCCGTCGCAGCATTTCCAGCGCCGACGGACAAGAAGGCCGTGCGAAGGTTCCTTGGGCTATGTGCCTACTATCGGCGCTCCGTTCGAGACTTCGCAAGGATTTCCGCACCGCTCACAAGCCTCACGAAGGACGCCGAGAAGTTCGAATGGGCCGAGGAGCAGCAGCAGGCATTTGACGAGCTGAAGCGACGACTGCAGGCGCCTCCTGTTCTTGGACATTTCGACCAGGATGCGGAAACCGAGATTCACACGGACGTAAGTAACGCAGGACTTGGCGCGGTACTGGTTCAAGTACAAGAGGGCACCGAGCGAGTCATCGCCTACGCAAGTCGGACATTGTCCAAGGCGGAGCGAAATTACTCCACGACTGAAAAAGAATGCCTTGCGGTTGTCTGGGCGATCACGAAGTTTCGTCCGTACTTATACGGAAGCCCGTTCCGCGTAGTCACGGACCCCCATTCGCTCTGGTGGCTTGCGAACATCAAGGACCCGTCAGGACACCTTGCGCGATGAAGTCTCCGACTACAAGAGTTCAACATGACCGTAGTCTACAAGTCGGGCCGCAAGCACAGCGACGCCGACTGCCTGTCCAGAGCTCCCGTCGAAACACCCTACGACAAAAGCGACGACGATGACGACGAGTGTTTCCTGGGCGCAGTGAACAGCGACGACATGGACCGACATCAACGAGACGATCCTGAGCTGCGTGCACTAATAGAGCACCTGGAAGGGCGTGGGAGTGCCAGACCACGCGTTTTTTCATGAGCCCTGCCGACCTTCGCCATTAGACAAGGAGTTCTCTACAAAGAGAACTTCGGCAACAACAACTCCACGTGGCTGCTGGTAATCCCCACCGACCTTCGAGAGGAGATCTTCCAAGCCTGCCACGACGACCCGACGTCCGGACACCTTGGTTACAGCCGGACACTGGCCCGTATTCGTGAAAAGTATTACTGGCCCAAGCTCCCCAAAACCGTCCACCTATACACACGATCATGCCATGAATGCCAGCGACGAAAGAAACCTCCAACGAGGCCGGCCGGACTCTTGCAGTCAATTCCTCCACCAACGGCACGTTTCCAGCAGATCGGAATGGATCTACTTGGCCCTTTTCCGCCGTCGACGTCAGGAAATCGCTGGATCATCGTCGCCACAGATTATCTCACGCGGTACGCCGAAACGAAGGCCCTTCCTTTCGGAACTGCTGTGGCAGTTGCCAAGTTTTTCATTGAATCCATTGTCCCCCGGCACGGCGCTCCCGAAGTCCTGATCTCAGACCGTGGATCCTCGTTCATGGCCCAGCTGACACAAGAAGTCCTTCGTCTCAGCCACACCAGCCATCGTCGCACCACGGCGTACCACCCTCAGACCAACGGGCTGACGGAAAGACTCAACAAGACCATCGCCGACATGATTTCCATGTACGTCGACGTGGAGCACAAGACATGGGACGAGGTGTTGCCGTATGTCACCTTTGCCTACAACACGGCCGTACAAGAAACCACCGGAGTGACACCCTTTCAACTGGTGCATGGGCGCAAGGTAACGACAATGCTGGACGCTATGTTACCCCACGAACCGGCTGTCGACGCAAGCGACGACGCCCAGGTGGTTGCCCAAAGGGCAGAAGAAGTCCGTGAGCTCGCCAGACTCCGGATTCAAGCCCAACAACGTATCGACACTGACCGCTACAACCTTCGTCGTCGGGACGTCCACTTCCAGCCCGGAGACAGGGTGTGGGTGTGGACACCGATTCGCCGCCGCGGTCTCGGCGAGAAACTCCTGAAACGTTACTTTGGACCTTACAAAGTGCTTCGTCGACTCGGGGACCTGAACTACGAGGTGAGGCCCGACGGAACAAGAACATCATCACGCCGCCCACCACGACCGGAAGTCGTCCACGTCGTGCGACTGAAGCCGTACTACGCTAGATAGGACTGTGGCAGTGGCGTACCAACTTGTTTTTGAGTGGGGGGGCAAACCCGACCCTCTTCCCTCCCCCCCCCCCCCTTAATCGAAAATTCGGCGCAACTTTTGTCGAAGTTTTCTAAAGATGTGGCAATGATTCGGCAAAATTACAACGTTACCAGACTTAACATTGATATTTTGTTTTTTCTCACGAAAAAAATTTTGCTTCTTCTTAAAATAAATACAACTTGTAGTGCCTATTGAAACAGTTATGATTAAATAAGGTGATATTCTACAAGATAATTGTATCGATGTCGCTTTTGTGTGTTTACTGGCAATTTTAGTGTTTGCTTGCAGAAAGTGGCGTGACAACGAGGTTGGGTAGTAGCCGGAGCAGTCACGAATCACACTACGAGAGTTTTGATTTTGAGGCTTCATCAGCGCACGCCTGCAAGTGTGTTTACATTGTTAAAATAAAGACAATCACTGCGTTCTTACTTTCTCTGGGAGTCACCGTTTCGTGCGCGAAAACGGATGCAACGGTTGTTTAGCCTTCACCAGAAGAGATAACAATACTGTAAATATGCATGCCGCCGGCCTGTGTCTGCTCTGCCCAGTGGCGGCCGTTTCAGGGGGGGCAAAACGCATGCCTTGCCCCCCCACTCTGAGAACTGGGGGGGCAAGTGCCCCCCTTGCCCCCCCGGTTGGTACGCCCATGGACTGTGGACCTTATATGTTCCAAAGGACTCTTTGGTTTACCGTTATTTTTATTTGTTTTGTTGTTGGGTTGCATCGGGTCGATGCACTTTTTAATGGGGGGAGTAATGCCGCGCGCGCAGCTGGCCAAGTAGGCAGCGCGCGCGTGGCCTAACGATTATCGCGCTTGTCTCCCACGTGAAAAGCTAGGGTTCGAATCCTGGGAGTGACGTGTCTTTTGTTTATTCCTGCAGTTTAGTGTTCTGGAGCATTCGAGAATCATGTTGCTTGTTCCAGGCCCGAATGTTCTACGCGTCGAAGTTTCTACGCCGATTATTCCAGAAGACCACTCATGTACAGTCGGGGACAAAAGTCTCCAGGACACGCGAGCTGCGACTGAAACGCATTGCTCTGCCATCTGCCGGTGGGTCGCCTGGTTTCGAGATCACAGAAAAGCGCATGCGCGTCCTACTGTGCCTGCCAACATGTGCGCTTTCCCGCTCTTCTGCGGCGCGGCGTCTAACTCGGAATCGGGCGCGTGGTACCGCCTCGGAGATAGCGCTTACTGACATGGCACATATCAAGCAAGAAGTCACGGCATCTCAACTGAGCGATAAGCTCAACTGGTTATAAAGCAAGGTGCGCTGACACGGCGAAATGCGGCGAAATGCCCCAGGCGGTATCTCGAGATTCGGAATGTGTAGCAGAACCCTCGTCAGCCGCCAGCGCTATCTCCGAGGCGGTACCACGCGCCCGATTCCGAGTTAGGCACTGTGCCGCAGAAGAGCGGGAAAACAGACATGTTTGCAGGCAGAGTAGGACGCGCATGCGCTTTTGTGTGATCTCGAAACCAGACGACCCGCCGGCAGATGTCAGAGCGATGCGTTTCAGCCGCAGCTCGCACGTCCTGGAGACTTTTGTCCCTGACTGTACATAAGGGGCTCCGCGTGGCGAGCCACAGTCAGTTTCGCCCCAGCGTTCGACTGTGCTGCTACGCCAACTTCGACGCCCGCGACGCTCTCTTATTATCTTTTGTACCCTTTTATTTTTGGCACAAGTTCGCCACATTAAACGTTTATTTATTCCTGTTTATTTCTTGTTTATTGGCCACCACCCGTGACAATATATGGTGAAATATAGTTTACGAAATACGTTTCACAATATATATAATGACGAGGCAACTGAGCTGAAAGCATCAATATTTTCAAAATGTCGAGAAAGTTTTAGGACAAGCCCTTTCAGTTTACCTTTTTGTAGAAACTCTAAGCTGCAATCACAACGCTTGTTTTCCTGACCAACATTGTTTACACTCACCACTGTGATGCAGGCGAAGAATCATACAGAAAGAAGTGATGGAAATTGTTCTCTCCAGTCTATACGCACCTTGGTACTCAGATCGAATTCGGCCTAAATAGCGCGTATTCGAGGGAACATTTTCTTATACAGGATAAACAAGCATAGCCTGGCTGTTGAGGTTTGTCCTTGACAAGATTCCGGCCAATTCAATTCGCAAAAAAAGCACCACCCTTGGTCATTTATTATTTTTGTGCTAAATAGATTAAAAAAATATTTCACGCTATATTCGACATGGTAGCTTCTTAATTGGTCGCTTTCTGGCTGTTTTCGTGCGTAATTGTCAGAGTTCCGCCACGCGCGCCTGTGTACTCCATTCTACAGACACATAAAATTTCAGTTCATCACCTAAAAAAAGCAACAACCGACTTCAATATGAATGAGAATTTATGTGTCAGAAACACATTAATTGTTATTTAAATCAAATTTACAACCATAAATTTGTTTAAGGCTCTCCTAAATAACTTAGACACGTGCGTATCGAAGATAAAACGCCAGAAACGATCCCTTTAATCATAGTGGCAATACAAAAGCGCCAAGAAAACCCACACTTTCTCATACCTTGTAATTTTGTATATAAGAATTTGATCAATACTTACAAATACAACGGCCAAATTTTATTCTCAGATTATCAATTAATGATACCAAAAAAAAAAAAAAAGATTACCGTTAACCGTTCTCAACCGCTAACCTTTGTATTTTTTCCGGTTAAGTTCCGATTCGGTTTCAAGACGGCAGGGAATACTTCGGTCGTTTCAGTTGTGGTTGAGCAGAAATAACGGTTCAGTTCGACACCCTGGTTTTGAGTAGTTATATATACACCAACTCATTTTTACAAACAAACCGGAGCGCCCCTAGTGGACGCCACCGGCGCCGCGCATGCGCGGTGGGGGTGTGGGCAAGAAGTTCGCCGTCGCCCATAAACAAACCATTGAAATGCGATGTTGTCGGCGTCGGTGTCAGACCTCCTGCCCTTTTGCGCGTTCGAATTGTTGGGTCTACGTCTTCCTGGGGGGGGGGGGGGGGGGGGGGAGGGGGAGGGCAATGTCTGGCCGCTTGAGAGGCATCAGCGAAATTAACGAGGCTCGTTACACCACAAAACTTCGCGTGAATAATGTGACATGTGGCGATTCGCTCCGCGTAGACGCCGCAGTATGTACGCTAAAGCCTGATTCGCATGATGCGATTTCGCTCGCAATGTTCAGTCGCGACGACGCTCGGGCTGCAAAAATGTGAACCGAGATGGTCAACGTCGATACTGAAAATCTCAAGCTGAATCGGACCAAGTGAATCAGGCATAACAAGTCGGTGATGGCCACTGGTAACAGTTATCAATATCTCCTTGTATCTACTGTTTACATCGAGCCTGCTTACCAAACTTTTGAGGCCCGCACTTACTTCGTATCGCAAGTACCGGACCCACGTTTGATCTACGGGCCGGTATTGTCCAAAAGAGCAGACGACAAGCACAACCGTCAGAAAAAGCAGACGACAGTTCGAACGATCATACGGCCCTTTGAACTTGAAGACGCACTGAACGTAGTCCGCGGGTGGTCCGTACTACTTGACGGTTCTCCGGCGTTCATGTTGTAAGAAAACAAATAAATCTGATGGCCACAAGTATCTGTGAATTCAACCCAAAGTGCTTCCCGCCCAAGCAATCATGGTCCGACGGCGTCCGGTTCCCTTTTCACGGCACATATCCACGTTCTCGGACGAACCGAGCGCATGAAAACTGACCTTAGAACCTTTCTCGACTCTTTTGGTACAGCCTCAATCGCGGCATTTTAACGAGAAGGCAGGGTTTTGTCTGATTCCTTTAAAAATAAACGCAGGAATGCACGTCTCACATGGGGACTTCTCCCCACAGCCCCAGACCGGAAGTGCGCCCGACGCGCCACCACCGCGCCGTGACGTAACAGAGATGATTTTGTGTATATATATATTTAAACTAAACATTTACATGACCCAGCAGCAAAAATTTCATTGGGTAGTCTCCTAACACCATATTAATACAGCCCTGGGTAAGTTACTTTTAAGATGTAATTAGTGACAAATAGTTTATAAAAAATGTATATAAGCCACAGTTAAAGTAAGTTAAAAATAAAAGTAACACGTTCTAGGTACAGTTACTTCGTCATAGTAACTTGGTTACTTTCAAGATTCTTCCTTTTTTTACATTTATCGATGATAACACACAGACTATGATTTATGGGGTTTTCTGGCAGAATTTATAGATCAAGACTTAACCTCAAGGAGAAAAGAAAAGTAATTTGAAATTGTAAGAGGTCGGGGCGAGACTCAAAAAGTAAAAAAAAACATTAATGTTTTTTTGTTTTTGTTTTTTTAAGGTGGAACTTTAAAAATTTATTCGGAACTTAAAAAAAAAAAAATCTTATTTCACTTTTTGAGGCATATAATATTAACGTCGCACGACTTTGTTGGATCAAAATGTTTTCTGCTTCAGTACACGATGGGCGAAGTAATAAATTGTTTAGTTCATGTAACGCTGCAGCAACCGCTTTTCAAAGTTATAATCATTGGACTTTCCCCTTTGGATGCACATTCCTTGCTAAAGAGGCGCTGAACGGGTGCCCCGGACGGCAGAGCAGTATTCGGGCGTAAAAATAAACATCTTGTAAAACCCAAAATTTAAAAAAAACGGACGAAGGCAACACAATTTTTTGTCTTCGTCCGTTTTTTTTATTGCTCCCCATCTCAGGGTCTACAAGACGTGCATTCATTACCAGCTCTCCTGCGCTCTATCACTGCGTAAAAAGGCTTTCCTAATAGCGAGAAAGTCGTTGAGGCTGGAGAGCGCTGTCGAGGTTTCAGCCTTCTATCGTTACGTCCCCATGCCTAGCGGTAATGTCCAGAAATTCAAGTCGAAACACAACCCGAGGTGCTTGCGAAGGTTGGAGGAAGAGGACCTCCACACTGCGTATACACGAACTCATCTCTGTTACGTCACGCCGCGGTGGTGGCGCGTCGGACGCACTTCCGGTCCGGGGCTGTGGGCGGAAGTGCCCATGTGAGACGTGTATTCCTGCGTTGTTTTGAAAAGAACCAGACAAAAACCTGCCTTCTGGTCAAAATGCTGCGACTGGGGCTGTACCAAAAGTGTCAAGAAAGATTTGAAGGTCAGTTTGCATGCGCTCGGTCCGTCCGAGAACGCGGATATGTGCCGTGAAAAGGGAAAACCAGACGCCGTCGGACCACGATTGCTTGGGCGGGAAGCATTTTGTGTTGAATTCACGGATACTTCTTGTCATCAAATTTATTTGTTTTGTTCCAAAATGAGCGCCGGAAAATCGTCAAGTTGTACGGACCACCTGCGGACTACGTTCAGTGCGTTTTCAAGCTCAAACGGCCGCCTGATCGTTCGAACTGTTGTGTGCTCTTTCAAACGCTTCTGCTTGTCGTCTGCTCTTTTAGAGGACACCGGTTCGTAAACCCAACGTGGGCCTGGTACTTGCGATAAGAAGTAAGTGCAGGCCTCAAAAGACTTAAGTTTGAAGGTTGCTAAGCAGGCTGGATGTAAACAGTAGATATAAGGAGATGCTGATCATTGTTACCAGTGGCCACCCTATTGGAAAAACGTACAAGGAACAAACCTGCTGCTTGTACAGTCCTGGTATGACACCACCCTAATTTATTGTTATTATACATGCAGCTAGTTTGGTTTTGCGTTCTTCATAACTGGAGATACCGGCACCGCTATGGCTCCGGGTCTGTCTATACTGGCAGCCGGTTTGCTCGCCGATATGACTCGGTATGGCTGGTATGATTTTGCGTCCGATGACGTAGGCGACCGCCATCTTTCCAACGAAACGCCTATACCACAAGACCACCGGTATAACTAAACCATACATGCAGAAAGACGACCGCCATCTTCCAACTAAAACGTCCATCGTTTACCACCGGTATCGTTACATACATCATACATGACGAAAAATAACATAAGCCGCGTTTACATGAATGCGACTTAGTCGCATTGAATCCAGTTGCCGCATTCAATATGCGGTCATGTAAACGGCATAATGCGCAAAGCGCATCGCATTAAAGTCGCTAGACAGAGGTGGATCGAGATGGCGAGTGCGCATTCATTCAGCCCATGTAAACGAAGATCGCATCGCATTTTGGAACGGGGAGGATTATCGGAAGGCGCTCGCTGCGGGAGCGAGTGAACAGCTGAGAACATGGTGGCGGCCAACCTCTTCGGCGGCGCAGAGAGCGGTCCCGCAATTTTTTTCCCGAGAACAAACGCAAGCTTTTATTGGGATCATAAGTAAGCGGAATTTAGCGGAGCTGCTCGGTGACGGCGGCCCCGTCCAAACCTTTGCGAAGTACGACTTGCGCGTCCGAAGGGGTCACAACGGCTTCGGTGCAAGCACGCATGACACCGAGAGCTCCGATCACTGTAGAGCACTGCATGGTTGCGCAGAACGAGCAGCTCCTACCTCGCTGCCGTTCCTGGCTGCGCAAGAGCCTCTCGGACTCGGGGTCTGGTCGCGATCAGCGAGGTCTGGCGCGGCGAAACGTGGAGGCTTCCTCAAAGCGTGCACACACACGTCGCCTCTCGTTCAGAGTGGACCGGCGGCCCGGACTGGAGTCCTAAACGCCTTGGTTTTGATGCTTCTTCCGTCTCCCAACTTCTTCCACAGCACCGAAGACAGCGGGCGCGATCTTTACGTTCACTGAATGCGTCGAAAGGCCTCCACGTGCGATGCACCGGAAAACGTGGTGCGGCTGGTGCCGGAACGGAACTGACGGAACTGCATAACTTCGAGCTTTGAGTCAACGTGCACGGCAACAAACCGATCGTGACACTAAGCCGCGGATACCGCATCGCCGGTCGACAGGGGCAAATGGCCCGTTGCTCGTATCGTGGGCCGTGACTCGTACTCGGCCAACTCGGCGTCTTTTCGTGGCCCCTCGCGTCGTCGCAACCAGCCGCAAACATACCAGCCCGCGACCGTGGCCGATGTCGGAGAAAAGCGAAACCGAAACGTAAAGCTTCCGCCCAGTGGCTTCCGCTGCCGCGCCTTTTCTAACCACAGTTTCCCGGCCAGTCCCGGTTTACACACTTCCGGTCGTCGCGGAGATGGCGACGCAGCCAGACGTAGCGCGGTAGCGCTTTTGGCGCTGGCTCCTTCTGCGTTTTACGGGACAGATGTTTTACGGTCCGTTTCTACTGCGTCTCTGGCTCTCAACTCGACGACGCCTCTCATGGTTCAACCAGGCGTGGTCAGCCGGGGTCAGCACAGCGCGGCCGGCTCAACTCGTCCGATCGCCGGACCGCAGGCGACTTCCGATTTCGGCCGTTAGGCCTAGGATCCGAAGGACTCTGTTTCCGTGAAGCGGTAAGCGAATCTCGTCCCGTTTTCGTTCTACTTTTAAATTACGTTAGGTGCGCTACAGTGTAAGCATGCGTGCCAAGTGTTCGTGACAATTTTGAACTAGAATAATTGTGCTTCATTGCGGTTTGTCATTTACGAAAAAGTAAATCGAGCAATGAACGAGGAGCCATGCTTGAAAACGATGTATGTACGATGTTAACTTCTACCTGGGCGGCTTAAAAAAAAGTCAAGACTGGTTACGGTTGGATGCGAGGCTGGTCCCAATGCAATGGTAACCACTTAGAGCACCTTTCTGAACAGCATGTAAGCAATATAGCGATCAACGAGACGAGCGACGACGAGAAGCTACAAGTGCCGGCGCCGAGCGACGAAGATTTCTCACTCTCGCTGCTTGCGCCGCTCGGTTCCTGGGCTTCTAGAAAACGTCGCTCATCACCTTGATCGCTCGCACCAATCGCTTTCATAATGTGTGTCTCGTCGCGCAGCTGACTACCGTGTTTATTCAAATATATGTCGACCTTTTTTTTTTCTTTTCTTTTATTTATTTAATTTTTTTTTTCGGAAATCGCGACTAAAGAATTTCGACCTACATTCGCGACCAAATTTTGCGACCGTACCGGAGGCATGAAGCTATCGAGTCACCGAGCCGGCGTTGCCGTAGAGCTGCGCCGCTTCTTGTTTCCAAAAGCTTTTGTTAAACAACCAAAAACAACAGCGGTGGCCGGTGCTGCTGTCGCGCGCACCTCTTGGGGCATTGGATTTCGCCATCGCACCTCTAGCGTTCCCCTTGCTGGGCCAAGGGGGAGGAGAGGAACGCGATGCGCCATGCACTTTGTCCTCCATCCTCGCAAACGCGCACAAAAAAAGAAAAAAAATATGTTACCTTTGTTAGTTGCTTGAGGCGGCTCGGCTCGGGTGTTGCTCATGGCGACACGGCGGCTTTGTTTGCGTCTTTGTAGTTTGTCTTTCGTTGCTTCGCACCTTCTTTCGTTTCTTGTCGTCATTTTACAACGGTGTCAGTGAAGTATTGTGGCGGATTTGCGAGGATGTCTACCAAGCTGTGAAGTGATGTAAATAAAGGTTTCTTTCTTTTGCCCAAAATTTCCCCTGTTCTTAAAAATAAAAAAAAGTCGACCTACATTTGAATTGTTTTTTTTATTCTCGGTGGGTCCAACAAATAGAGTTCGACCTATTTTCGAGTAAATACGGTAACTTTAATTTTTATTTTGGGTTATGTCGGACGTAACTCGAATGCTTGACAGTTACGTTGGGCGTAACTTTAATTTTTATTTCGGGGTCCGTCGGACGTAACGTTAGACACTGCGTTACACTTAAGAAAAATAGGGGCTGATGGTTCATCATATAAACCAACCATTTGTGTTTAATTAAAGTGAATCACTGGCCTAAAAAAAATACTGCTGTCCTATAGGAATGTAGCGCTTCAGATAAATTTGTTAATTTTTGCTTTTAGTCTCTGCCCCACCAGATACAACATCTGGCCTAAAGCAGTGTTCCGGATCTCCTTCCAAGACCTCAGGCGGGTCGTCATTCAATCCAGGAGGCGGCGGCGTCTCATGGGCGTGTTGCTGGTGCTTCTTACTGGATGGTGCTACCGAGGGAAAAGTGGTCGTGCTTGGGAAAGGCAAGTATGGCCGCCGTAAGTATAGATATTGTTTTTACCTTTGCTCGAACCCACCTTTAAGAAATGCACAGTTCGCATGTGTGCATCTCTCAATGCTTCTACAGTCGGCTGTTAATATTTGGAGTGCTCCAACTCTGTCAGCGCTAGTTTCTCTAGATTATGCAAATGGGATGCAACACTAAACCACATATGCTCTCGCAACAAACAGTGCTCTGCTGAAGCACGCACTGTGGAATCTACTCTGGCTTTATAATGCAGCACAAAATAGTTGACGCCAAGTATAGCTACTTTTGTAACTCCGTTTTACCAAAAGCTCTGCCGAAATAAACTTGCCACCTTATAGGTAGTGCAAAAGAACCTCGCGTGAAAACCTGGAGAAGGGCATTTTTTTCATAGGTCAATTTTTTCTTAAACCAATACCTTCAGCCTCCTTGAAATGTTAACATCATGTGACACTCAGAAGAACAGTAAACCCCTTAATGTTGGCGAACCTTTAATTTTCGCGGCCTTTAATTTTGCGGAATTCAGTGGCTGCGATTATGTCCTCTGTGACCGATTCGAGAAGAAATAGGGGCCACCAAGATAAGGGGGTTTTACTGTCCATCGGAGGAGAGAGGAAGTCACCTTTGTTTGTATGCAAGAGTAAAACCAACAACAATCATGGTGCCGACACTTTGTGAGCCTATCTGTGTCTATTGAATGATATCAATTTTGTTTTTGTTCGTTAAAAATTGTTGCCTGTCCACTGTGGGATGTCGTCTTCAACACGAGCAGTGGTTTTCCTCTGAAGCAGGCAGCATGGACGCGTGCCGCAGCACAACATAGTTTATTTGCAGGTGGTACCGCAGTTTGAAGGATGGTTCGCACAATATGGGGGAATCGCAATTCAATGTTCTACCTCGGGCGTAGACAAGATTTGCTCATTCTAAATCATTTTGTCTACAAATCGGGAACTTGCAACGAATGTACCCGCATGGTTGGAAGGGCCAGACAAGCCTTGCGAGCGCTTCGTTTTCTAGCCTTTCAGTCCTGAACCTACTCACGCACCACATGTGTAGATGTTCCGGTACGTGGGAGCACTTATTTGGAAAATGGTGAATGGCAACTGTTGTTATCTTTAAGGTGGACTGCATATTTGCAGTACTTTTCCTTACTTAAAAATATGTCTTACTAAAAATATGTAGTATAGCCGATGACAAAAAGAGAATGGCTGGGCGTCCTCCAGCACATGCTTGTGCTTTTCACCCCGCTTTAGACAGATGTGCTCGCTCCAGGCTCATCAGGCGCTGAAACGTCATCGAAGGTAGCAGACGGGCTGGAGGTCGAACAACGGAGACTTCTCCCTGCCTTTCTGATGGTGTCAGTGAGCATGTACTTCTATACTCTAATTTAGCTTAACCTGCACAGAGCTGAGTAGAATAGGCTTGGCAAGTGCCCTTATTGCATATGCATTTGTACAGCTGAGGCACTTTCTAAATCAAGAACATTGTGTACCTTACCTTCAAAAACACATCATTTTGGGGGTGCAAAAGGAATTCTAAGGCATATTTTTGTTTGTATTGTCCTATTACGCATCGACTCCTTCAACTTAACGCGCAGTCGACCCAGCCTCTTGAAAAATTTAATGCTTGCCAGGTAATTGTTTTGCACTTAGTTGATATATCAATATTCAGTTAGGTATCCCAAGTCATTAGTCGTTGAGGTGGAGTCTCTCTGCAAGTCAGTCATGTTTAACAGTCATAGAAATGCTTGTCAAATAATGGCACTGTCGAGGACATGTATTCAGCTCAAACAATCGCTGGGCACAAGCTGGTCGTGTGGTTACAGGCAGCAAACATCCCGGTTGGAGCGTCCTATTTCGCAATGTAGCTGCAGACTAGGTGAGGGCCCCACTCATAAACGTCTATACTTTTAGTCTCTTTAAGCTGGACCACTTTTGAAACTACAAGCCTTTGCAGCAAAAACAGCATGACGCATGATTATAAGCTCGACGTACCATGGCGTCCAACTAGAAGGTCACATGGCTTGCTTTGTGCACTGAATTTGCAAGGATGGCTTGAAGCTTCTGTCGTGGTTAACTTTAAGCTGAGATAGTTTAAAATAATGCTCTCAGTTTTTAGTGTTGCCCGGCATGGTTAACAAGTTGGTGATTTAGCGCTGCATTGAAAAGTCTGTGCATTCATGACTGTATCACCTTATGAATGCAAGCTACCTATTAAACTCTTCGTTTTTCAGAGAAATGAAATGCACTTTGCTTCCAATTGCACCCGCTTCTGTAACTTCATGGTATGAAGCACCTTATGGCTGCAAGCTCTGACCGATCTTGTTCTGTGGTCTGCGCAGGCCCATATGAGGGAGTCACTCCGAGAGCCTCACCAGAGTTTCCTGCCCGTGGTCGTTCTAAATGTTTTTTGTTGTAGGTATGCATCCTTTCTGTCTTTCCCTTAATTGTACTCAAACGTCTTCTTTTCATTGTCGCCGATTTGCCTCAAAATTGGTTAAGCACACAAATGCACGCTGTACAACTGTATTGTACATATTTTTTCCAAGGTAACTTTTCTTTGCCAAAGTTACAGATTTTTTTATGAAGGTTAGTCTTTTTTGTTTTTATTTTCAAATTTATGTGAGTTTCCATGGGCAACACTAAAACGTTATGCCAGAAGCAAGGACAAGTTCACTGCTCTAATTTGTTCTCAACTGATTGCAAGAAATTTCGTTAATGTCGTGAAACCTCCTTCCAGCGCTTGCTTTGCAGCATAAAAAAAAATTATACATAGGACATCTCTGTTTCTTAAACTGCTTGCTCATTCTGCAGGTCTGCCTGCCATAGATGTCGTGCTACTGGAGAGCAGGCGAATTCGATTGCTGGTTTTGCCATTGCTTTTTTTTTTTAGACGTTGTCTTAGTAGTTCTTGTAAATTTGGAGATTTTCCTAAAAAGCAAGCCGGGAAGAATATTTAGTTTAGTTAGGAAGCTGAAAATAATGATTTAGTACCCCTTTGTCAGTAAAATAGATACTGTGTGCCGCTGTTAGTGTCAAGCCGAGATCCACGCTTTTTTGGCATTTTGCTCAGAGTGGTACCCATTCTTATTCGTTAGCCTCTTGGTGTGCCAACTAAACTCTTTGTATACAGACACCTGCTCTCTGCTGGTACACTCTACCCTCATGTTCAGCGAGTGTATGAACCGGAGTTGTATCCACAGTCGACACTCGCTGAGCACGAGGGTAGGAAAATCTTTCCTTTGCAGCAGAGCCATATATGGGGAGAGTCTGGCAGTCTATGATTTCGCTGCCGTAACGTTTCCCTTCCGAGTGAGCTGACCAGCCCGCGGCACAGAGCAAGAGGCGTGAGCGCATGCGCGTGAACTCTAGGCTGCTCCCAGCTGAGCGGGGAGGGCCGCCATTTTCATTCATTCGCCCGGCATGGGATCGATATTCAAATTTCGGTTCTTTCCTTTTATTTGGCAGGCTCTGGCAATAAAATGATATAGTGTTATTCCTCGGTGGCTTAAAAACCTAAAGAAAGAAGTTCCTCCATGTTTGAACGCACTTTTATTTAGGCAAAAAAAATAAATAAGCCCGTAGCAGACGACACGTAGCCTCAACAGTGCTCCGTGCAGACAGCTTTGCGTCAAAATGGTGGTCGTCTCCTCTTTGTTTCTCTGCTGCCTTCTCTCTCCCTCCTTCGGCGTTCTCCTCCCTTTCCTCCTCTCCGGCGCCTTCGTTGCCACACCCGCTGGCTAAACTCTCCCACTATACGGCTTTGCATTGCAGTAGTAGTTTTATTTGTAGTCTTTACAGTTGAATGTGAATATTTGACAGAAGTCTCAGGTTGGGGCGAAAGGGGGTTAAATGAATGCATTTGATCATTCACCTAAATTCGGTACCCATCATTTTAACGCCTACGTAGCTTTGTCCTGGGGGGTGACTATGACTAAAATAAGAGGATCTATGTGCTGATCACGAAAGAATATGCTAGCCATTCTAATGTAGCTCTGCCAAGTACTTGATTGTGATTTGTTTTTATTTTCAGCTACTTGGGTGCCTCAAGATCTGGAGATCCTAGTGGCCACAAGCTTGGACTCAATCTTTTTCTGTGGTCTGGGCAGGACCATGGGGGAGGTAATCCCAGCAACAAGAGCATCGCAGTATCTCCCTGGCTGTGACTTTCGGTCTGCGTCACGACAGGGGAGTCCTCGTGCCACCAGGTGTTAGGTATGCCACTTGAAATAAGCATTTTTCTTACCTATTAATAGAACAGCAAAAGCACTACTAAGCCTAAAATGCAAAAAAACATATTCAAATCTTGGGTTGGATGAAATTCCAATTACAAAAAGGAGTCTGCAGACATGATTAACATGTGAACTTAAAACCCGCGGATGTAGGTTCGACGGTGTCACAGAAATAACTTCCCGCAGATCGCCTTGCTCGTGCTATACCCAAACAAATTCTTAAAATAATCATTGTGTTTCGTTGGTGTCATCAATCTTATGTCCCTACCACACTCACCAGTCGGGACATGTGAAATATAAAAAAACAGGAACTTGCACATTGTCAGCTCTGCAAAGATTTATATAGTAAACAGAGCATAGCACGTTCAGCTTAAGAAAAAAATTCAGTGCAGGCCTATATTCATGGTTCACATATGTGTAATTGCTCTTTATAATGAAGTGAAAACTGCTTAAGTTGTGGCCCACTACAGGCTTTCTATTAGTGTTAAAAAGTGCGGTAGAAAATATGATTGCGCTTGGAAGACGGGGACATAGGAAGGACAGACACAACAGAGCGCTAACTTTCAACTGATTTAATTCAAGAACCTCAGCGTAGAAACGGACTGTGTCACCGCACCACATCTCAACCAATCCGTGGCCCTGCCACGGACCGCAAGTACGCCAACTCCTTATCCGCCAATTCAATTGACGCCACACTGACACAACTTGTGCCGGAACTATTTATAGCGTCAGCCTTCATAATCTCGCTAACAGTCCTATCTTTGTGCCTCTCAAGAACAATAGATGAAGCAAATAATGGTTTGCACCCGCAGTCATGACAGTGACACGACAGATCATGACTGCGAGTGCAAACCATTATTTGCTCAGTCTACTGTTCTTGCTAGGCACAAAGATATGACTGTTAGAGAGATTATGGAGGCTGATGCTATAAATAGTTCCGGCACGTGTTGTGTCAGTGTGGCGTCAATTGACTTGGCGGATAAGGAGTTGGCGTACTTGCGGCTCGTGGCAGGGCCACGGATTGGTTGAGATGTGGTGCGGTGACGCAGTGTGTTTCTACGCCGAGGTTCTTGAATTAAATCAGTTGAAAGTTAGCACTCTGTGGTGTCTGTCCTTCCTATGTCCCCGTCTTCAAAGCACAATCATGTTTTCTAACGTACCGTACCAACTTGCCCAACAATCAGCACTTGCTAAAAAGTGCTATTGTGTTTTAAGCAGCTCGCACCAAATATTTTCTTGAAATACATAGGTTCATGGAAATTATTATGTAGATGTTGGCAGACAGTCATGGTGAGGCGAATCTTTAATGCCAAGTGGTCCACTTATTCAGAGTTAATTGAGTTTGTAAATATTGTAGGTCGCAAATTAAATTTTTATGGTACGCAATGGGCACAATCATCCGTAATGACTAGCTCTACCTAGGGGAACTTCATACGTTTACTACGGCAAGATGGTTTCGAAAAACAAAGTATTTAGTTTATTCAACTCCTGCACTAACCTTGTCTTTAGAAACTTTTTATATTCTTTGCGATGCTGAGATAAGATTCTGGAAATAGTTTTTCTAGAACTACTCTAGATATTTCCAGTTCATCATTTTTCTCGCAAAGCATTCGACAGAGCCAAACCCTGTAATGTACGGAGGGAACTCACAGAATGATGCGACTGACAGTTTGGAACATTCGGCACTGTAACAGTAATAATGACATGTCACTTATGTAATGTTCATTATCGCAGATCAAACTGCTTTTTCCGTCTACACTCATTTTCAGTAGACTTATTCAGCGAACTCCCACCTGAGACTGCAGCGCTGGGTTCTGCAAAGTAATTTGAATGAATATAGATGCAACAGGTTTCTTTGAGCGTGCGTCTAACACATATTCTTCATATTGAATCTGCTAACTGTATTCATGTCCATGTCCATAATTCCACATTCCAGCTTATTTTTATTTTGACATCTGAGTTTTCTTCAGTACTTTTCTCAACATCTGTGCTTGCTGAGCCGTACTCAAGTCCATACATCTTGTCTTTCGCTATTACATTAATATATAAAACTGTTGATGCCGAGTGAGAATTCAAGGTACCGAATCTGTCGTGCGAGCTAAATAAGAACCAATAAAAAGCTCTACAAAGGAAATTTTGTTAAAGGATGCTGTATGGGCATTAGAATAGCACATGCCATGCTAAAAAAAAAATACAAATTCTTGTTAGGTATGCGAGGATGACAGTGCTGTGCTGTTTCTGATGTGTCACAAAAAAAAAATCAGTGCCATACAGTGTTCCTTATGGAAGTACAAACTGTTGAATTCGAAGCCCAGAAGTTTTATTCAAGAATGTTCCTCAATACAAATGTATTTAGAGATCTGAGCCACTGACTCATACATGACTATGTGGCAAACATTAATTTTCATGTGGATTATAGTTTACAAGGTCTAGTCTGCATTGATTTATTGCATTCATGCTGAAACTGGGAGGGGTTCTCTGGGTATGAATAAAGAGATAAACATTTCTTGAAATCAAAACATTTGAGAACGGACAAAAGGAAGGATCTGAGAACGGTATCTTAGATTCTCTTCTTTTCTTACAGTATCTCTAATGTTCACTTTATTTCACCTGATGCATTTAGTTTTTAGCGCAGCTCTTAGCACCCGTTTCCGCGTTTCGCGGCGTCGCTGTCGGCATAACCACCCTGCTAAACTTGGCAGGAAATTGAATTAATGTTGTGGTCATGTGACGTTAATATTTCCGCTAAGTCTAGCTGAGAAACTGAATTTTTTTTATGGCTGACGTGACACGGTCATGCGACGTCATTTTCCCTGCTACTTTTAGCGGAAAAACTGCATTTGTGTTGAGGTCATGTGACATCAATTTCTGTGCTAAATTTAGTGGGAAACTTAACCAGCTAAATTTAGTGGGGAAATTTTCCCGCTAAATTCAGGGAAGTTTCCTGCTAAATGGGAGGGAGCAGAAGAGGAGGAGGGGAGGGGGAGGAGGGGCATACCTTCCCATCCTCCTCTTCAAGATCTGTGCTCTAATTTCACGTTACAGAGAATTGTAAACGTCTCATATTTCATCTCATGTTTATTCAACTTTTATATTGCAGGTGCGCTCGCAGCACGAATCTGGGTTGTGCTGATCCTCTACGCACAAGTTATGAACTCCTGAGTGGCAAGAGTGGGAGTTTGGTCTGACAGCTCAAGGGACACCATTGTTCAGTATTGAATTTTTAATAATCTTCTTTTAAGCAAAGTTAAGCTTTGCTGCATGCAGTTCTTGTAAAAATAAATACCTGCAACCAAATTTACCAGGTCACGACATTTCGCCTCTGCTCTTAGTGGTCCTGGTGAGCCTCGGATAAGAGCTTACTGGTGTGCAAACACCATGCTTGTTTGAAACCACTCACTGATGTAGAGACTCGCTGACATCCAGCATTCCAATGAAACGCTGGATGTCCACAAGTCTTTCTTGAACAATGCAAGCGGGGAAGGAACCATACAATCGTATCGTATTGGGGGACATTCTACAGAGTTTTTTTTCTATGTTTTACAGATTTTTTTTAAAAAAGCCGTAAAAGCTACATTTCGCGGTCTGTGCACGTGAGTTATATGGCCAGGGCGGCATAGTATAAAAGGCTAATTTGTAATGATCCGTCGGCTTATTACAGAGATGTGCCAGACTTCTTTCAGAAAACTAGATGGAGGTTCATTCTAGCGTAGTTTTATCCCGCGAATCTGAATATCCCGTTCGTTTTCCTCAAAGATATAACTAAACGTGAGAAAACACAAAAAACATCCCACCAACAGTGACATCGTAAGAAGACCTTTCGGCCGCCAAGCGTGTGTCGCTTAAGGGCCGCGCGTCCAATCGCAAGTTTTCTAGGTATATTCTCCTGCACTGGCACCAGTCGTGACACATTTTTCTGCCCTTTTAAAAAATAGCATGTGCGTGCATAGCTTTGATAGGCGCTGAAGATGCGTGAACAAAGATTTTGAAAGCTGCTGTTGTGACGTCGCTCTCTAGGGAGGTGCTTTCACAGCGCTTTAAAAATGACTATGCAGCCTTGATTAATTAAATTAACAAATAATTTTGATATTTGAGATTCTGGAGGTCGAATGAAGAAGATTTAAAAGTGTTTTCTCAAATACAAAACTGCTTCAGCCTCTCTCTAAGTATAGTATGTTCGTGAAATTTTTGATCAGTGAAAATAGACCCATGGTTCCAATTAGAAACCTGCTAAGCATCATCAAAACACACTAAATCAATTTTCTTTGTAAAGATATAAGACGAGTAGCATTTTATGGCGTTATAAAAAAATGGTCAATTTGGACGCATTTCCAGACTTCGGTTTCTTACCAGAGCGCATCTTTGCACCTGCGGTCCAGCTGCCCGGTGACCGCAGTGCGAAGCCGCCCCCTCGCCTCCCTCGTAGGATGAAGGGAAGCAAGGCGCATGTGTGTTGCGTGTCTATGCCCCTGGGGAACAGGACCGTGGGCGCAGAGATGAGCTCTGATAAGAAACTGAAACCTAGAAACTCGTCCAAATAAAGCTTTTTACAGAATGCATAAAACGCTACCCCTGAATTATATCCTTCTAAAAAAAACTTGATTTTGTGGTTTTCAATGACTCAGCAACTTTCTAATTGAAACCATATTTTCATTTTCACTAATTAAAAAGTTGATTAACAAATTGTATTTAATTATCTGACTGATCGTTACGACTAGGTCCCTATACTACGTACGCCTGGCCGTATAACTCGCCTGCACAAACCGCATTAATATAGCTTTCACGACCTTTCTAAACATATATGTAAAGCTTAAAACTAAATCGCCCTGTACAACAGTGAAAAGGCGAAACCAACACGCTGGAGCCATATGGCTCCACCATGCTGGTATCGCCTTTTTGCTGGTATAGGATGTCCCATATTACGTTATGCATGTATGGTTCCGTCCGCCTACATGGTTCCGCCTATATCCACTACGCTGGTATAGGATGTCCCATAATACGACACGCTTGTATGGTTCCGCCCACCTGTATCGTTCCGCCTTATTCCACTATACTGGAGCCGCCTTTTTCGCTTGTATAGGATGTCCCATATTACGGTTACGCTTGTATGAGCCTTTTCCGTCATCTTTCCATCATCGAGATTTTCCAACAGGGCATCACCGACTTGTTATGCCTGATTCACTTGGTTAGATTCTGCTTGCGATTTTCAGTATCGACGTCGACATCTCAGCTACGGTTCACGCTTTTGCAGTGCGAGCGACGTCGCTACTGAAAATTGCGAGCGAAATCTCATCATGTGAATCAGGCTTTAGCGTACATTCTGCGGCGTTCATGCGGAATGAATCGCCGCATGTCAGATGATTCACGCGAAGTTTTGCAGTGTAACGAGCCTCGGTAATTTCGCTGACGCCGCTCAAGTAGTCAGACATCGTTAGGAGGACGTAGAATCAACAATTTCAACGCCAAAAAGAGCGCGGGGACTCAAGCCGACGCCGACAACATCGCATTTCAATGTTTTGTTTATGGGCGACGGCGAGCTTCTTGCCCACACCCCCATCGCGCATGCGCGGCGCCGGTGGCGTCCGCTAGGGGCGCTTCGGGAGCTCCGGTTTTTTTGTAAACATGAGTTGGTGTATACTTTCAATGCGAAAACATTAACTGTCCCATGGAGCGAACCGGCGTTATCGGCTTTTGAAGCCGCGCAAAAGTGTACCTAAATTTCCCTGTTGCATGGAGCGAAGCATGTAATCTGTAGCGGCGAACTGTGGAATACATTCCCATTGGTTCCGATGCCGACGCGTCATAGTTCCAAGGAACGCCACCCCAGAGAGAAGCCCTCTCCATGGCGCTGCGGCCGTCCGCCGGTAAAAGGGAGGAGGTCGCGCGCGCTCGGCCGCCCCTCTCTCCCACCTTCGCGGGTCACGTGTCAGGCTTGGCCGGAAACCGGGAAGGGGGGAGGGGGGGGCGGGAGGGGGAGTGGGAAATTCCAGGTGGTCACGTGCTCTACGCTCTGCTTTCAGCCATGTCGCAGAGGAGCGGGCCGCGCTGCCCGCTGTCCTCTCTCGAGGAGGAGCGGGCGCGCTGCCCGCTAGCCTGCGCGCCGCGCACATCGTTGCGCGCTGCTCGTATGAGGGCGCTACGTGTAGGAATGCTTTCGCGTTCCTACACGTAAGCAGTTTTAAGTGTTCTCCCGTAAATTTTTTTCCAGTGTTTGCACCGAGTAGTAAAGTTATCGCCAACTATATTTGACATTATCAAAGTGCAGTTCAGAGCCGGGCCACGATAACACCTGCCGTTCATCAGTCATGACAGCCTCTCGTTTGAGTGATAACGGTTAATTACCATCCAACTATTTAACTCCTTGCGAAGTTCTCTCTCCTTTCTCTTTCTCTTCAACGCTCTGATATTCCCCTTTCCGAGCTGATAGGAGAGGGAGATACCGGTGAACCGACGGGTTCATTACAATAATAGGGAGGGGAGCAGAAGACTAAAGCATTTGGAACTTTATAAAGTGGAAAATATCGTAGTCTCAAACAAGGTAAAGAAAGAAGTGAACAAAACCAACACAAAGTCGTCTCGGTATGCGTACTGCTTTTCTTTTTTATTTATTCTCTGCAACGCAGAACAAAAGACTCGACTGTGGATCACGGGCTCACAGCCACATGGGAAAGAGAAAGTCGACCAGTAGAAACATCGTCTGTGACCTGGTCCAGACAGCGTCTCTGGCGGCGACCCTCTTTCGCGAAGAAAGCTATCGCCGCAACTGTGCGGAACCGACGACAGAGGCTCTCGTTCGGCGTTAAACGGTTAAACAGTTCACCGCTAGGTGTCTACGCGTCGCGTGTTTCTGCGGAAGTGAGGTGGCTCTGTCGCTTGGCTTGGCGTGGCTTGGCGTGGTTTGGATTGGCTGAAGTGGCCGGGGTGCTCGATGAGGCCGGAAAGGGTAAAGTTGGGGCGAGAGAGAGCCAGCCACGAAAAGGTTGAAATAAAGTAAATGCGAAATGCGCTTTCCCCCGCGATAAAAAGGAGAAAAACAAAAGTAGAAAAACGTCTGCCCTTTGCTCCGGCACTTTTCTCCGACGAAAAATGTTTTGAGTGCTTGCTTTATTTATTTTGTCGTGTCTAATGTGGGACCCAACCTCCACACATGGTCGAACCCGCTCTAGTGTTCACAAAATAAGGCTCATTTATTCGTTGAAACTATTTTTATCATTGCAGATACTTTTCAGTTACTTAAAAAAAAAGTAGTTAAGTTATCGTTATGGTTACTTAAAAAATGTATCGAAAAGTAACGAGTTACAGTATCGTGAAACAAGTATAGTGACACTACCCAAAACTAATATCAAGCCACCTAAATAAATGTGGGGTGTTCGTGTTCCTTTAAGCATTCAATTTCAGAACACCAACATATTTCAGGCTAACTAATTTAAAACGGAAATGTTTTACGTTGGGACAGGTCTATTATATATTTTTTAATTGAAACAAGCATCATGCTTACAGGTTAAATGGAGAGTGACTGAAGTGCCGTTGTCGGGGTTTTTCTTGGAACCTCTTTTGAATTGATTGACAGGCCGAGTAAACATCTTCAACCAGCGCTCGTTATTCTAGTCATTGGAAGTAGAACTTGAAGTTCTATCCCAACAGGATTACTTGCTCCTGTTTCTTGTGTGTGGTTAGTTTGTATCTGCCTGATAATTAGTGTTTCATTTGTTCCTTCACAGACAACAATAATGCCTAGCAGCTTCGTTTGGTATGGGGTAAGTTTTCGTTGCAATTTGTGCAGCATTGAGAATTGATAAGCACAAATTTGCAGCATGTGTGTTGATAGATGTACTTTTATGACGCGTGTTTGTGTATTAATACTCGTCGTGATAATATAAAATGGTGAAATGCACAGCCAATGATACCAAGTTGCCATATGTCCCCTAACGGTACACCACAAAGGAACACTGCGATTGCATATTTCTGCATCATTTGCAACTGGCGGTTCTGGAGTATTATTGGCTGCCAAGATACAATGCGATAATTTGGGGCTGTCCAGAGGCTGTCGTTTTCAAGGTGTAGGTTGATAAGGCTACGCTTTCGGTGATATTCGTTCTGAACCAATAAATTAAATGTAAAATAAAATTACCTTATCAATTTTATTTTTTCAATCCAATTAAGAAATATTATTAGAAAAATGAGAGACGCCGCTGATGTTCCCCCGGATAATTTATAATTTGCCTGGATTGAGGTTTTATTATATATGACCTTAACCAGTTGGTTTGATCAGTACTCGTGCATACAATATGACAATCGCAACGAGCTGTGCCAAATAAGTAGCAAAAAAAAAAAAAAAAACTTCTGAATTGCTTGAAAGATTTCCACTACATTACTCTCTTAAATACAAAACAACAACTAGCATTGACTGGGTAATATTTCCCAACAACACGTACAGTACGTGACATTGAAAGGGAGACGAATCGAGCATCTGCGTTCTAAAACCTAATTAACAAATTATATAAAAAATGCAAAACAAATAGATATGCTTATTGTTTCCAATGATCTTTGTTAATTCTTACCCCTAGAGTCACAATGTTACGGTGACCTTACAAAAAAACAAATTGTTTTCCAGAACGAATCGTCGACGAGAACATACAATAACCAAGCCAAGAAGGCTGGTATTGAGTGCACAGCAAACATAACCGGCTGGAACACCAAATCCCTAACCGTGGCTGCACCTTCCCAAGTGTGATATCAGCCATATGCTCACGAAGCATGCTGAATATTGCTAGATTAAATTTTAAAAAAGAAGACACGGCTACTGAGCAACAGGTGCAATAAAAAGTATGAAATGAATGTTTCTAGTGTCTCTTCCCAATACGAATAAAATTAAAACACAAATAAAACTCTTTTGTGTAGCAACGCAATGTTTGGTGAAAAATTTTAAAGCAAGCAGAATTTTTCATGAAATACTTATAAAGAGAACATTAGTAATAATACAATTACAATTATACTAATTATGAATGTTAGGTTGTATACGCAAAACAATAAATTAAACGTATACTAACGGTGCCTTATGTGCTTGCATGTGTATGTTTTCCTCTGTGTTGCTTGCCCACGTAACGACATTCTACGAATAAAGGTTATTCACAGGCTCATCTGCATAAACTCGTTTTAGCCACTATTCTGTAACTTAAACTAGATGTTTTCCGAGAAACGTTCGAAGGCAATTAATTGTTCTCACAGACTAAGAGAACATTATCTAAACATCTGTGAACTTGCTACATTGTGGACCAAGTTTAAGCAAATTAGTGCATATTTTCCTAAATGAGTTAGTCCTTGCTCAGAAGGAAACTATTATGCTGGATCGCTGCATTACAACTGTCTGGCTAATACTGTTACTCACCCATGATCGGATCTACTGGACTTGTTTCAGGGTGTTCCTTTCGAAACTCTTTTTGGCTTTTGTGGTGCCGTATGTGGAGGAGCAGCTTCAACGTGACGGCTAATTTCCATTGTTATCCCAGTGCATAGCAATAAGATATATGTTTTTTATGATATTTTACAGACTGTTAGTGGCCCTCTCGGACAAAATCTGGTGGCGTCTGTACGCAAACATTCACGTGATCGCGTGGAGCGCGCCGCCCTATTGAGTGTTTTTACGAGGCCACACATCTACTAAATCACATCTTCAGCTATTCGCAACTTTCACAACCTATAGAGGGCGCACTGGTGCCTATCAAAATGGCTGTCATCTGCATGATCGTCGTAGAACAGCGGTGCGAGGCTGGGTCTGCGACGTGTAAGTAATTCTAGTTTTGCTATATACGAGCAGTATCAGAGCCATACGTTATTTGTTCACGTCCAGAAGGCGTAGGCAAGCCTTTTTATTATGAAACCAATCATCCAGGAGCTAGATAACGCGATTCTCACACCGCGGTACCACTATCGCTGAAAGTTGCGAATGTTATGGTGCCTGGAGCGCGTCTCCGACTGGTGTGTTTAGCGTCCTATCCCGCCCACACATCAAAAGTGGTCTCAAAGTGGCAACAAATGACGTCACAGAAGCCGGAGTGTACTGCTGTTGCCTGTCGCGATCCCGGCGGTTTGCCGTAGAAATGCTGGCGAAAAGCACGAGCGAAAGCGAGTGTCGCTGTCGTCACGGCGCCTCGGGCGTCCCAACTTCCTGCTGCTCTAGCTTCCGTGGACTGTCACAGTGGAGAGCGTCCTGCAACAGAACAAGCGTCTGCCATCTACACCACAGCTGTTGGGACACCGCCAGGATCGCGACCGGTGATAGCATGACACTTGTTTGACGTCATCAGGCGGAAATCGAGGGACCACTTTTTTGGACGCGGTTAACACACCAGTCGGAGACCCGTTCGAGGCACCATACTGCTATATTCTACTGACAGCAAAGCGACAGTTGTCACGACTGATGGGGCGAAACATTTTTCGAAAGAGGTTTCGCACCTAAAGCTGCGGTGTCGGAAAGTTTCGGAACGATGGCCGAAACTCGATGTGTTTTTGGTAGGCTCGGATAGTTTCGGAGCATTGCCAGAGTAGCCAGATCACTATATTTGGCGTTGCAACTTTTTAAACAAAACAAGCTTATAAACTACATTAAATAAATGCATTTTAAAATATAAATAGCTAATTTAACAAACTAGACTTGTGAAGATAAAATATGAGATACGAAGAAAAAAAATAACAAACAACACAACACAAAAAGGGTCAAATTTTGTGTCGTTCGTCAAAGCGGTTTCGATTTCACAACTTCCACACTCACCTCGTCATGTGATCACAACAAGGCGGGCAAATGGGTGAAATCGATTAACATAAATCGCAACGCTCGGTGGCAACGCATTAATAGCTAACCGACGTGTGTGGTGTTCGTTCCAAGCTCCAGGAACGTTGCGGTTTACGTTAAAATAGCACAGGTGATATGTGGAAGTGACTGTGTCCGAAGATCTCCGACATGTGTTATGCAATCGAGAATATGCGCGCACGCCGCAAAAGACCTCCCGTACTGAATACCTGTAGCATGTTTATGAGAAATAAATATAGTAGATTTAGGTACAGTTGGTTACAACGAGCCTGATAACTGTACTTTAAACGCGGTATACTTACGCACATTTTCCAAGGTTCCTATGTTCTTCAGAAGGATACTAATTCATTGCTTACCCGAAGACGCTTATTGCTCGTCAATCACAGATAGGCGCCTTTCGAACAGAACGCCCCAGTGAAGACCACTGGCAGCGTGTTTCCAGAGTCAAAATGAAATCACTGATCAGTCCAACGTGATTCGTGACCGAAATGTTCGGGAGGGCTACACACTGCACCCAGGGATCTGTTTGGCAGTCACTTCGAGCACGCGAACGCGCCCGATGGGTCGACGTGCCCGCAAGCCTCAGCATGGGATCGTAGGATCTACCGAGATCCTATCAATTGCGAAGATTTTTCGGTATTTGTGACATCAAATCTAAGTACTATCTACAAGGAATGGTCGTGTGTAGCATTGCCGAAAACGTTTCTCAAGTCGAGAAAGCAAGAATGATGCTCGAAAATAATAGGAAATATATAGAACTTGAAAGTGTTACAAGGCCACCCGATAGATGGATCTCTCTTGTCTTGACATGAGAGATTCCGAGAGGCACACGGTTGTAAGAAGTATGTGTACAAGCCCTAAGCCTACCCTATTTTACTGCTCTTTACCTGCGCGAGCACTTTGCCGCTAGTATACAAATGCGCATCCCAAAATCATAAATCCGGACTAATGGCGTGTTATGTTTACGGTCTGAAACGGAGCCGTTACATGAGATGGGAGGGTTTAATATAAAGGTGCGTTAAAAAATTAAATAACGCATGGAGACCGGTAGAGCGGCATTGTACACGCTCACACGACACAACTCATTGTTACGAACAAAAAGTATGCAAGCTAACTGGTTAAGAAACATCATAATCAAACAGAAATGGGGAAAATGCAATAGCTGGTAACAGGAGAAGAAATATCAAACACTGTTTTGCTTTGTTCAATATTTTGGTTTTGTCTCGAGATTTAATTATCCCGTTTGTTTTAAGTGGGAATACCTCAAATGAAGATTGCACTGAATAGCGTAGTCTCGTTCGAAACATTGTTGGAGAAATTAAACCCTCTTATTAACCCTATCTGTCAGTCATTAGCTCATTCGAATTATAACATAGCTGCGACAGTTTATGTTTGATTTTATTTCATTTTCACTCAGAAGCGTTTCCGTCTTCTTTTCACTTGTGATGATCGCAAGATTTTACTCTTCCGGGAAGTTTCCCCTCAATCGTGGGCTACGTTACACTCCCAGATCAGAATGAAGAGAAAAGCGTATCGCGGAAGCGGTGCATTTTTTACTTGATCAAGTTTGGTATTTCGCATTCAGATTTCGTTGTGTGCCTTATTCGGCACAGTGTTGAGGTATCGTGTACCATTGCTTTGTCGTTCTCCTGTAAAAAAAAAAAAAAAAAAAAGGAATTAATATCACGACTACATTTGCGTGTTTTTTTGTTTTTCAAAAAGAATAATCAGTAAAGGGCTGGGAGGTGGCCACAGAACTCAATAAGATGATTTGCAAAAATAAAATAAAACACTATCAATTAAGACATTCGTACAGACTACTTTTAATTATAGCCGTATTGTGGTAGGCTCTACAAACTTCCCGTGCGTCTTCCGTGTGGACTGAATCTCCCTCTCCCCCGTAGTCGGCGCCTAAGCTGAAATAGATTGTACAGACGACCCCAATGGCATTTATTGTTTTGAAGATATTAGGCTTAGGTTGGGATCACCTCATATCGAAATTTCATTTTTTTTTCTCTTCAGTATCTTTTGACACAGGTAACGTCATGTTTTCAAACTTTCGCATTCTATCCCAACCGCTAGCGTCACATTCTCAAGAAGTTTTAGCTTTCTGCAATGCAGAGATGACCTTGTAATGATATTAAAGTAATTAAACTATTTTTTTTTGTAATGAGTAATGTAATTAATTACTTTTACAGGCTGATAATTTAGTACCGTAATGAATTACTTCCAGGCAGTAACTTCGAAAAATTACTCATTGCTTTTGAAATTACTTTTTTCTCAAAGGGGAAAGTTCGTTGGCGAACTTTTAAGAAAGTAAGAGAGAAATTATTTTGCGTAGTGAAATTTCGTGAAAGAGACATTAGAGCAAATAAGCGACGGAAATTGGAGCGCAAGGCCTCGCACCAAGCACTCGCCAGACGCACAACGGCAGACTGGAAAGGTGGAAAAAATAGGTGGAAAAACATCGGTGAAAGGCCACGGCTCACGAACTCCAGGCAAGACACATTCACGGCGTCACGCCATCACGACGATAGTCTGCTTCGTTGATCCCTAAGCAGACAGTGCAGTGGAAGCTGCCGACTCACCAGAACCAATAAACCGCCTTCGTTTGATCACCTGACCCGTCCCTTTCTCTGCACGTGGTATGAACGGAAGTGTGGTTACGTGGCAAAAGATAGACGTGTGACTGTTCCAACGACCAAGTAGCTTCCATTGCACTGTAAGCTTAGAGATGAACGGCTTGTAGGCTACAAGGCGAAGGGAATATCACCAGCAACGTCAACACACTTAAAAAACTGAGAGAACAGGACAAACAGATCCCCAGCCTTGTTGTTATTTTGTCAGGCAAGGTTAAACAGTAAGCGTCGACAATTCTGAACAACAAACGATCGGAGTAAATAGTCTATTCCAAATGCCTGGTCAAGGCCCGAGAACGTTTCGTGCGTATCCATGGCCTTGTTAAGTAGGGTGCATTTTGTAGTCGGAAAAGACGGGTACCGAGAAAAGCAGATGCCGCTCGCCATATGGCTCACTGCCTTTTTTTTTTTTTTGTTTGTTTGTTCGGGGATAAGCGTACGAGCAGATATTGCCACCCGTTTGTTGGGAAAATGCACAATTTAAGAAGCTAGTGCCATCCCTTTCCTCAACTGGCGACGCTTTTGCCAAGCAAATATCTAGCCCTCTTGTGTTACAACGTGCGATAATTTGGGCTCTTCGGGTGTTCGGGAGCAAAACTCCTTGAGAGGAAAGACCGGGAATACGTCGACTAGTGCTTTTGGGAGAATAGGATTAGATGCGCCCGAGCAGAAGGGAAACGTTTCACGTGACAACTCCTTGTAAGAACAAGCTCCCATGGCTCGACTTAACATACTGACACGGGCTATGACTTCTTATAAATCAGGAAGAAGGGAAACAAGGAAACATATCACCCTTTAACTAAGGCCCTTGCCTGTTGAATGAACAACGAAACCGCTAAGTCGACTGTCTTTGAGTCACGTCTAGAGAAGAAGCTATTCATTATGTTTAACATTTATTTCGTGTGCGCCAGCAAAACGACCGCTCAGTATGGCTTACATTCAGGCGCATAAGGCTCTTGCGGTGTAAAAAGGTCGATCTGAGTTTTGGTACATATATAGTGTGAATAAAATGAGCACGAATTACTGCTTGAAGTTATTGAAAAGTAATGTTAAAGTGATTTCATTACTTTTGGAAAGTAATTGTATTGTGATTTCCGCAGAACTTTTTGTCTGCTTAAATTCGTAATGCAATTTAATTAAATTTTTGCAGTTCTCCGGGAAGTAGTAACGAAATTTATTAACTTCTTGAAAGTAGTTTTGCCATCTCTGCTGCGATGCATAGTTTATTTACCCGGGCCGAAATACATGGTTTTCGTTTCTCGGGAACTCCTTCAATATGTATATGCAAATGTATGTGTATACTTATGTGTATGTATATGCTTCACCTTCTTACGTCATTCTCAGTGTCACAACACTCCATTTATAAGTCAAAATATATTTGAACAAAACGTTTCTCCAGCCTCGTCCTATGCCGCAATTCCACCCCTTTTTTTGGATCCCAGTTGTCGGCTTAACAAGGGTTCAGCGGGAAAGCAGACGCACGGACATAAAGTAAAGTCCTGCCTTGCTGCCAACCGGGAGCAACAACAGGGTGACCAGGATTTCAGGGAACGAGAAAGTGATATTTAATTAAACTTGGTCTGGCATACAAGTACGGAAACAAACAATCGGAAACTGCCCATGTATATATATAGCCCGAATCCGTATCTGGAGGTTGGGCGAAGCGATTGAAGTGGATCATTTATACGCATTGGATATGTTCCTTTGCGCATTAGTGGAATCACTGATAGGGCGAGAACTGCAGGGAGGTTTTTCATTTGTCCCACCTTCAGCGCGAGTTTCTATTGGCGATTTTCAACGCGTGTTTTTCACGTGAAACGTAGATTGTCGCTTCAGGGGGAGTCTAGAAACTTGTGAAGCCGAAAAGTGAAGCCGCCGATTAACTCAATAATGATTGGCTGAGCCAGGCGACGCTGTCATACCCCCTAGCTTGACGCTGATTGGCTGGTTCAGGTATGACGTCACGTGCGAGGCCACGCTCACTCGACACTGATTGACTGGTGATTGCGTAATCACTCACGCGCCACCGCCAGTCCGCTAGACGGCAGTTGGATGTCGTCGGAGAAACATTCGCGGCTATAGAGGGTTGGAAGGGCGGCAGGGGTCTAAAACCCGGGTTAGGGCCGGCATCTCTATTCAAGAAATTGCAATCGAGTTTACATGCCCCGCGTTAAATTGACGCTGGCAAGGTATTTGTGCTCGCCAAGGTTTTTGTTTGTACATGACATAGGAGGGCCAAACTACCCAGAACAGGATTTTCCGCTCGAAATTCGTTTTCTTTTCACCCGAAAACAGCCGATCAAGAACTGGACGGTTTGAGTCGCTGTCACTTTCCTCTTCGTGTTCACGTGCCGTTTTCTATGATTTAGACACAACCACCAAATATATAATCAACGTCGTGGGTCATCGAAGGCACACACTCAGTATTAAAAATAGAAACGAAATATGATAACAATTTTTTTTGTGGATTCTAAGAATCCGTAAATACGTTGATTGAAGAAAAAAAAAAGTTGCACAGCCACGTGACTTCCGCCAACTCTCTCCTCCTCTATATTTCTTTTTCCTCCCCCGTCCAGTTTCGGTTTGGGCTTCAAACAGTTTCGTTTCTTTACTTTATTAAAAATATGCGTGACGCTGTAGCAAAATATTGACTGGGTAGCCTTCTGACATGATAATGAATCGAATGGAGAAGACTAAAACAGAGAATTTTGGGGGTGTCAGTGTCCCTTCAAGACAGTCGCTAAACTAACCGATGAAGAGTGACGTGAGCGTGAATGTCAATCCCAAAGGAATTGGACTGAAACCATACGGTTCACGTGCAACACAATTGCACAGGAATTTGCTATGCGCTTTTTTTTTTTTACCTAGTTCCACGGCTTCGACTTTTCACCGCCAGACGCTGTTAATATCTGATTAACTCAGGAAGGCTGGAGAGCAAACCTGCCGCCACAGCTTTCTGTTCTAGCCCCTAAGGTGCCGTCGACTTTGCTAGAGTTGCCAATAGCTTCGATACCGCTGCGGTGTCTTGTGAGCGAGAGTGCACGCGTTGCCAAAGCCTTAGGAAGGGCAACACGCGCGTGCTGGAGTCTCGGAATTAAAAAGAGACGCCCTGCACTTCTCATTCTAATAGTCAGCTTCTCTTATTTTGTCGATTTATCCAAAGATGCGTTGTGGGCGTGAACTCCATTGGTGTGCTCACAAAGCACGTTCTTATATTTTGCGACAAGTGGTGTGACTGAGTTGTAGTTTAGAAATGAGGCAGCTACTAGTAAAGATGCTAGGTGGTAGTTTTTTTCGTGCTAAATGTTCCGACGAGAATGTTTGAGAACATACCGTATAGTTGACCATGAAGTCCGGGTTTGTCCCCTTTTTCCCCTGGAATGACAAAAAAAAAATAAAACAAGTATAAATTGCAAGTTGCATGAATTTTGAGGTCACCCACTTGAGTATTTGACAAGGCCGAACCAGTGATCATTCACAGAAATACTCCTAGTTAGCTTTAAACGGATACTGAATCGAAACTTAAAATATACGGAAAACATCTAGAGATAAGTCAAATGGGATAAGATAAACCGGTAATTGATAATCGCATAGTCATATTTTAAGCGGATGGCTATATTTTTCGTTCTGAATGCCTGGATTTTGGCGAACGCTTCAAAATCAGCGTCGAAGAGCGCGATGCATCTCGGGAGATCCGGTCAATCCTGCCGGTCTTGACGTCATCATGCCTGGGAGGGCCAAGCGTACCTTAGTTATGCGTCTTGCCACTTGGAGGCGTCAACGTGTTACAATCTCGCTTAGTTGGAATACCTGAGGGCTGTACCATATCGCGGAGCCGGCGGAACGGCGGAGCAGCTTCGAGTGTTCCGAGTCGCCGACAAAGGCGACGAGAGGGTTGGGTATGATGACAATAATAAGGACGAAGACGTCGCCACGCCGCTCATCACCAGTGGCCATGATGGCCGAGAAGCGATTCGTACTAGAGTCGTGTTTGTACGATTCGTCTGCCTTGTCTTCGTCGTCCGCAACAAGTAACAGAGCTTATTCACGAAACGATCTTACAGCAAAACCTAAGAAGATATTTGAATTCAAAAAGGGAAACTATTGCAAGTTTTCCGTACGCTACGATGAAATTCTACGACCATGCCTACGAGAGCTACGAAGCTTCACGCACTTTTTGTGATTAAATCTACATCGCCGGCAACATTGCTCATTTACGTCGTCGTGATTACCAACGTGCATTTCACGTGCTCTCTGTGCGCGTCCCAGCGAGAGAAGAGAAAAAAAGGTACTTGAAATTGAACGCCGCGGCGGAAACAAACGCTAGAACCACAAATACCTGAAAAAGCTACAACGATTTCACCAACCAAGCCACCACCAAATACTATTTAGGAACGCTAGGCTTAGCAAAACACTTCGAGGACCCGGGACCCGGGACACGACCGACCGACTGGCTTGATGAATGGAATACGCCCACGCGACCTTTGTGAGCCTTTCTCGTATGAATAGTTTGAACCCTATTTTGGGGTAAAGCCAGTCCTTCCGCTCGTCGTACCTAGCCAGCAGTGGCCAATCGATGCTGACGTGACGCTCTGCCAAGAGTCACGTCAGCATCGAGTCGATTGTCTAGAGATCGCTAGAGGCCCGACGGTTCATAAAATTGGTTGTAAAAGATCGTCCTAGAAGTGGTTACCATGAACGCGGTGCAGTGCGGTTCCGCTCCCAGTGCGAACAGGTATTTACGTGGATCTTGCTGACACTCTTTTATTTCAAACGTATCTTCCTTGACGTTGGCTGTCTCCCGCATCCCCGAAACTACGAAAAACGCCGCAGCGATTTGTCTACGTACTCGCCGCTTTGCAGAGCCGTAAGGGTCGTTTCCATTTAGCAACGATGGTAGTTGTGTTAACTTCTTAGCGATCGAGTTCGCTATCCAGTTGCGGTCGACCAAGGCGGCTATCCCGCGTCATCAGGAAAGTTGGGCATTCGGGCTTCTTTAAATAGACATTTCGTAGCGTGAATATTACATCGCACGTACACAATCCCCAAACCACCCCAAACACGTGTTGCCGAAACGACCACCCGATACTATGAACGGTGGCCAACTCTGTTGTTACATTTTTCACCAAAGCGCTTCGGTACTACGTTCAGGCCTAAGTAATATTGTCACGAAGGAACAGGCAAAGAAACAAAGAATAACAGAGGAAACTAAATGTTTAATAGGGCGAACTTGTGCCCAAAACGAAAAGGAAGAAGATAACAACAGAGCGTCGCGGGCGTCGAAGTCGGCGAGAGAGCAGGATCGAACACTGGGGCGAGACTGACTCCGGCGTGCCACGCGGCGCCCCTGAGCGTAGAAGTTTCGGCGTGCAGAACATTCTAACCTCGAATTAGCAACACAGTTCTCGAATTTACCAGAACAGTCAACAAAAATGCGCACCCGCGGCCAGGAATCGAACCTTGGCTTTTTGCGAGGAAGGCACGCGCGATAACGGTTAGGCCACGAGCGCGCTGCCAACTTAGTCAGCTGCGCTCGTGGCAATATCTGCAAGTGAGCGTACTTCCCGTTGTGGCGCTGCTCTTACGAACATGTTGTCGCCATTACATTCTATGGAAGCTTCACAGATATCCACGAGGTGGTTTTTGGTTATCATTTTATTCAGTTTAAAATAAGTTTTCTCGGGTTATCCGACGGAATATTGGTATCGGTGAATTCCTATTTTAACCCTCCTCATGTTCAAGCAAAGAGATAGGCTTTAGAATTTGGTTTCCGTACCCCTTTAAGAGATGGTTGGCAAGCAAAACCAACATATAATTAATTAAAATATTACAGAGCACGACTCAAAACTTTTTAGAGCGCAGCTTTTAGGCGCCCGTTTCCGGCTTGCGCGGCGTCGCCGTCGCCGTCGGCATTGGCTTCGGCGTCGGCGTAACCGCGAGGTCACGTGACCCCCATGACGTCACGGGATTGACGTGACCCCCCCCCCCCCCCTTGAGGTCACGTGGCCTCATGGGGGTCACGTGGCCCCCGTGGCGGAGTAGCAGGCAGGATGAGGAGGTGAGGAGGAGGGAGAAAAGGTACACTCTAAGAAAAAATGGAGGAAAAAGGTAGCAACGGCGCGTCTTCCTTCCTTCTACTGACGCGCCCCCAAGCGGACACGAGACGAAGGGAGGAACGAGACGTTTTTCTCCTTCTCCAGGCAGACGGGAGAAAGCTTTCGCCCTCCCCACTCACCTTCTTTCGGTTTCGTTTTTTGAGCATGGCGCGCATGTTGTTTAATAAATGCTGTTGAGTTGATTGAGCGTCAGCGGCAGCGAAGGCCGCGTGTATTTCCGCCTTCTAGTCTAAACGTGCAGAACATTTCGGTTGCATTGACGTTTTTACCACTAATTTTATCAAACGAGCAAACGAAGCCTCTAGAAACAGCGAAGTTTCCAGCAGTGCCAGCAGTGCTACGTACACTGGGTAAGATGGCCGTCTCTGGATTGCGGGTCCCACGCGGAACTACAGTAGCGGAACTACGCGGAACTGTGTCGACGTTTTTGACGTTATGGAAATCGCAGGAACTGCGTCCAAGGCAAGCAGGTTTTCCTGCCGGCTGCCTAGGTGCCCGCCGTGCCGAGTTCGGTTCTGTTTTTCCGTGCCGAGTGCCAACCGGCGTTCGACGTGGTTCTGTATTTCTGCGTGTCAGCAACATAGCAGCAACGTCGTGATGGCGGTGTTGTGCGTAGTGAACAGAATACTGGAATTATCGCCGATGTGACCGTGTGTTCGCGTATCAGTGGTGTAACAACAAGATGAGATGACGTAAACTGTCGGGCATTGATGCCGCTGGTCGGGCCGTGATCGGAGGGGGCGGGGTGTCGAAGGTTGACATTCCGCTTTACATTAAAGAGTTTAAGACCACTTGAGGAATTAGGTGCAGTCGATCGACGTGCGGATAGTCATGCTGTAACGCTGGTCTGAACGGTAAGCTCCTATCGTACAGTGGCCAGTGTGACTGTCGGTCCCCGAGAGCGATTGCGCTTAGGGAAAAGACTGAAAAGTACGAAATTATGACGGAAAGTACGTATATCTACAGTGGAATTTTAGCATTAAAAAAAAAAGAACAGGTGAAATCGAAAAAAAAGCTATCCTTTATTTTGCTGTTTAATTAGACTACGGTTCCTGGAGAAACTGCCCTCCAAGTGGCGAGCTGGGATGAGCGCAAGACGTTTTCGAGCTCACCACGGCGTAGCTCCATACACTTAACACCTGCCGCAAGTCGTGACTTTGATTGCTCTGAAGTTGATCGAAAAGCGATTTTTCTGCCCGTGAAGCATCGCTTCCAGCCGAGTGAATATCCGCTTACAGAAATTAATTCAAGACGGCAATTGCAGCCGTGCGCGAACAGCACGAATAGAAAAACAAGCACTTCAATAGAAATACTGGCCGCGAAGTGCCATGCGGGAAAACAAACTCATGGCTTGGAACAGCATTGGAGCGGCTTGATTTATTGGCTTTCAAATAATTACGGCATGATCTAGCGTTTTCTTTTTAATAAGAGGTTCATCCCCTCAGCCATTATAATTACTCTCAGATGTATGACATTGCTGGAAAGAAATCAACATGATGGGAATATTTTTTATTGATAGGGAGTCACCGAGAAATTCCGTACGTTCAAAACGATCAGTATAAAAGACGGAAACGCAGAGCTCGAGCATGTGTATGCGCTCAGTATGTTCAGCTGATGCTTGTAGTACGCGTAATGTGTCTACATGTGTGTATAATAGAGGATCCTGAAGCGCAATGGTGGCGTGAGAAAATAAAAATATTTTTTGTAGAACATGAATTGGACGGTACCTAGAGCCACCTACCCTAGCTACTTGCGATTACTCTGCTTGGCCCTGCCATCTGGTGGCAAGCGATTTAGCCTCCTTTTACTGTACGCGGGTACGCCATAATTTCGTGTTACCGTGCTGAAATGAGCCAAGAGGCTGCTTCGGATTTGCTTTTTTTGAGAGCGGCTTTTGGTTTTGCGGGCGAATGGTTTACCACTCCTCCGTGATGTGCGGATGACGCAACGGTTGACGAAGGAATTGTGGCTCGAGGAATAGCAAAAATAAGACATAAAGTGCGCGAACTGGGTGCCGGTTGTCTCCGTTTAACATCGCAGTGCTGACGATGAGAAGACGGAGTGGCTGCATGCTTTCGAAACGTAAGTTCCTTTACCTGCAGGGGGAAGCCGGCTTCGGAAATAAATACAGTTCGCGGAAAGCTCGTGTTACGCTCTTATTTGCTGCTCCTCTCGCTCCGCGCAAGAGACCTAGTGTTCTCGCTAAGCCTTATTGAGCGCGACTTGCTCGATTCGTGGCCGCCATATTGAGATCCAGGTGACGGAGGAACTTTTGCTCCCCAGCTTTAGGGACGAAAGTTTCTCCCTTTCTGAAGGAACATATGTGTCAAGAGCGTTCCTCCATTTAGGGAGGACTATACTAACCCTTTTTTCTAAGAGTGTATACCCTCCCCTCAGTACCCTTCCATACTCATCCTCAAGAGGAGAGGAAGACGAAGTGCCTCACCTGAAGAACGCTGAATCTTATGCCCCCGAAAAAACTTCGTAAATGCCCGGTCCTGATCTTAGGATCAACTCCGAATTGATAGCATGGTCAAGCCCCGTCTTCGGCACCCCTGGAATCCATTTCTTCAAGGCTCCGGACCTCGGAAAATTCGTAAAAGGTATTGTAAGCCCCTTGCAGCCGGTGCCACCACCCTAAGCCTCGCGAGGAATACGGCAGCCACGCCGACGACTCACCCACAGCTGCGATAAAAGCTCGCACCGCACCGCATAACATCAGCGCCGTTATCGCCGCCACTATGTATGTCACCGATTCTGCTGCCATCGCCTCGTTACCTCAAAGCATGGAAACCTCCGAAGGCACGACTTTGCAGAAAACAGTTACATTGGCGCCTCGACAAACCACCGCTCCGACTATCATAATGAAAACCACCGACAATTTTAACCTTTCTACTATCCCACTGATTGTGATTAGTAATCAGATATGTACGACTTCCCAACTCACAAAACAGGAACGGGTGGACACCTACATAACGCTTCGGGCCCCGCAAAACTTGATAGCCATCGACATCTACCGCCCTACGGCTGCGGAAATGACCATGGCTTTCCAGCACATTGCAATTCAAGATAAACTTCATCTGCTATCAACATACATAGGTAACGACCCCAAGAACGCCCGGGCAGTCATCCATGGCATTCTTCTGGACGTCACCGATGCTACCATCAAAGAGCAACTCTACATCCAGGGCCGACGGATCATCAACTTCCGGCGTCTTGGCACGACGTACACCCTTCTCCTCACGGTGGAAGGCCCTACCATCCCGAGGTACGCCGTCTTTTCCTCGGCGTCTACAAGCTTTACCCTCCGAAACCTTTGAACAAGCTATGTCTTTACTGCTTGAGCCTGCATTATCGCTCAGATGTATGCCCAAACTGAACTGAATGTGTGTACTGTGCCTGTGCCAACTGCGGCCAAAAGTTTCCGCCCAACCAGATCCCGTCCGAGACCCCCACGAGTGTGACACCAAGTGCATAAACTGTCAGGGTGAACACGCTGTCACAGACCCTCAATGCCTTCGCAGAACAGGAGCTAACAATAACGCGGGGCGAAGAGCTGAACCACGCCGACTACAGCCACTACGGTCACCCCCACAGCGTGACTCATTAACAAACTGGCCGGACCTGCCCATAAACAATCGCTACGCACTGCTGACACCTCACCATTGAAGCAGAAGCAGAAGTCGGAGCGTCAGTCGCAATCGCAGCCACAGCAGGGCCAGCACCAAGCAAGACAGGCATCCCCCCAAAAAAAGGATACCACCACCCTTAAAACCTAAAGTTACGTTCGCCGAAGCCATAAATCGATCATGGGAAAAACCAGCCGCCCAGGGGGCGCCGCCCAGGTGGCAACAACTCTCAAGAGTCAGTAACGGAAACCCCAATATTTGGAGCTTTGCGGAAGGAATGGCCGCCCCTGCCGGTCATCGAACCCCATTCGTCGCAGTCAACAGCGACAGATCCTGTGTGTGGTCCGGCTCTCCCTCCTATTAACCCAATACCCACCCCCTTCCACCCTTCTTCTCTTCTCGACTCTGAAACTTTCACCTCCCACCTTAAACAGATAATCCAGCAAACGGTAGAGCAGACTCTTTAATACATAATCAGGGAGCAGCTTACACACGTCATAAGCACAACACTTGCCCTTTACACACAACATTTTGAGGCACTTCGAAGTCACATACAGGCCCTAGAAGAGAAGGCGCAACCACACAAACGCCCTGCGAGACATCCCGTAGAACACCAGAATTGCATCTAACCCTACACAGGCGACACCACCTCCACACACAACAATACCACAGACACTCATAATCTGGCAATGGAAGTGCAGAGGCCTGCGTCGAAAGAGGGAGCACTTGCTGCGCACACGTGATTCTCACGGCAATTCAGCCCGATGTCATCGTTCTCCAGAAAACTAGGGGAATTTTCCCAAAACATGGCTACAACCACTTTGTGGAACCAAGCATCAGTCAAAAGCAAAGAGGCACAATCGTACCCAACATCCCAACCATGACAATCACATACGGGAGAAAATCCATTCCAACCATCCAAATAGAGACGGCTCACATCAATACCCACACCGCCAAGCACGTTGCTACGCGGTCAGACATCGGTCAGCACACGCTCGATATTGTCAACTGTTACTAAACTCCAAATCAACAAGACTGCACCGTGGCACAACTCAGATCTATACAAGCCAGGCCCAGCAGGCAGCGTTCCACACTTCTTTTGGGGGACTTCAACAGCCACCACGTCGCATGGGTATATGCTCAAACAACTTCACTTGGTCGCAAATTAGACAACCTCACAAGCAATCAACACTTCACGCTACTGAACGATACTACCCAAGCTACCAAGAATCGGCACGGCACAAGAACAAGATACAATACCCGATCTCACGTGGATCAGAAGCCATCTCCCGGCGTGAGAAAATACCCAATATTCTCTGGGAAGTGACTATCATATCCTGCAGATCCAAATACAACTGCGTAAGAAACGCGGATCTTCGATTGCCGACTACAACCGGACAAAAATCGTGAACTGGCCCAAAGCCCGCAGGTAACTTGAGGACTGTAATGATCCCGTCGACGACCCGGAGGAATGGACCCGACTTATCCACACTATTATCCAGAAGCACACGAAGACGATAAGCAATACTGAAGACCACCCCCATGTCGACAACTCTCTTCTGGCCCTTTGGACTAAACGACGATGTTTAATCCAACGTTGGAAAAAGAAGAAGCATAACCAAAACATACAGCAAAGAATATACGAGATTACACAAGAAAGTCAACAATACGCAGAGCACTTAGCAATGCAATATTGGAACCAATTATGCGACGAAATGAACGGGCGACTGCACACCGCAAGGGTGTGGCAAATGTTTCGAGCGTTGCATGGCCAACCGAAACCACGACACGCCCTGCAACGCTACCAGCTACAAACAGGCTGTACGATGAAAGATATGATCAAGGAGATCCGGGACATCTTCTATCCAGCTTTTGACCCAGAACCCATCGACATTCCAGCTGCGAATACTTCACAAAACACGGGGATAAACTCCTCATTTACCAAAGGGGAACTTTAAATGGCCCTACAGCTGCTACGGCGCAACGGTGCCCCGGGACCTGACGAAATCACATGTGGCATCCTACGCAATCTACCGGACAGCCACCAAACAGAACTTCTAACGATCATCAACCGAGATATGGGAGACTGGCCAAATACCGCTTGCATGGAAGGAAGCGCATGTAACCATGTTACCCAAGCCGGGAAAAACGCTCAACAACCCAGGGAACTTACCCCCCATCACCATGATGTCATGCGTAGGCAAAGTCATGGAGAAAATGGACCTCACAAGACTAGAATGGCATCTCGAGAACATATATCAACTGGCTCACACTCTCGTAGGCTTTCGGAAACATGTCAGTACCCAGGACGTGGCCCTGGTGATACACGAAGAAGTCTATGCTACACCCAGCGCAGTACAACTCCGAACCATAGTAGGAGTAGATATCAAAAACGCCTTCGACAACCTCCTTCACAACGCCACCTTACAAAATCTGGCAGAAACTAACCCCAGATCGTGAATGCTTCATTACATCAAGAATTTTCTCACTGACAGAACTATCCGCGTTCTGGGGCCGGACGGTCAACCATCCGATGCGTTTTCAGTACATCGAGGGACACTCCAGGATGCGGTACTCTCGACGACGTTCTTTAATCTCGCCATGAAGAACCTTCCTTACAAGCTCAATCAGGTCTCAAACCTTCACCATACCATATATGCGGACGACATCACTCTCTGGTGTACCAAAGGAAGCGCCGGAGAGCAAGAATCGACCGTGCAAGAGGGCCTCGACATCATTTCAGCATATGCACAAAGTATTGGCCTACATTGCTCTACGGAAAAATCTGAATGCGTTGTAGTTCTCAACTCCAACCACCAGATGGCTGAATCCACCAGAAACTTCATTAGGCTACATCTTGACGGCCTTCACATCCCACGTATACGTGTCATGAAAATTCTAGGTTTTTATTGGCAACAAGATGGAGGTAGTACAGAATGGATGAAGCGCACTACGCAGCAGGTACACCAGGTCGTACATATGATAAACAGGATTACTAAGCGCAAGACGGGCCTTAAGAACACAAAATCCACAAAGTCATGGAGGCCACCATTTATTCGAGAATCATGTACGCATACCCCGACATTCGCCTCAACAAAACGCAGCAGAACAAACTCGATGCCACGGTGCGGAGATGCCAGCGAGTAGAGCTCGGAGTCCCACCGTATGCCAAAAACACAGATATAAAAGCAGCCGCGATGCACAACACGCTAGAAGAAAAGACTAACACCCATAAGAAAGCTCAACACCATCGATTAACAACGTCTACTCAAGGCAGGGCCATTCTACGAGATCTGGGATATGACATTGAGCACCTACCAGACATCCCGCCAGCACCACCGCCGTGGGATTCTATTCCTAACATTAAGGTTTTACCTGTTCCCAAGTATATTAATGTGGACTGTCACCCAGGCAGAAGAAAGGCACGTGCTCACCGTCTAGCCGCACCTGACAACGACACCTACTATGTGGACACCGCACATACTCCAGAGGAGATTACCACAGCTGTTGTGGGATCGAGGAACGAGACTATCCGCAGTCACGCAGCAGTACCTTCTGCCACGGCCGCTGGATCCTCTTCCCGCGCGTAAGAGAAGATTCAGCGGCCATGCTTCTGCTATCGCCGCCGTGATTCAGTCCATTACAGGTGCCGTTTTCCTACGTACACACAACACTGACACCATCACAATACGCACAGGTTGTCAGGGAGCGCTACGAGCTTTCACACAAAATATACTCCCAGATCACACTCGCACAAAACTTACTAAATACATGCACAAACACCCTACGCTTCAGGCCCTCCCCGAGTGGATCCCGGGTCACCAGGGGATAGAGGGCAATGAACGAGCTCATGCTCTAGCTCGCGAGCATTTAACACCGAGCAACCCCACTAGGTGGCCAGAAACCTACTGTCCCAGAGAGGCCAGAGCCGAACACCAGAAATATCTCCGCGCACGGCTCAAGGAATCCAAAGTTAATCGGCTTCTTCTTTCTTCCACATCCCACACACACACACTAGAGAGGACGCAGCTCTAATCCGTCAGGCACAGACACTTACGCTACCCAACGACGCCATACAGCACCACATTGAAAACAGGTCGGGCAAACCGGCGTGTCAGGTATTCGGCGGTACCCCAACGCCTTTCACACTTACTGGGAATGTCCTACAGCCCTCTCTTCCCCCCACATTGTTACCCGATCTCATATCCCACCTTCGATCCCCTATTCCTGGGAGAGCTGGACCGTTCCACCCAGGGAACTCCGCCCGACCCTGTGGCCATTGCTGGTGGCTCACATCAAGCACATCAGGGGATCCTGTCAACCGGACCCAGCACCACAGCCAGGGGTCCAACCGGGCTCCTTACGTAGCGACGACTCGGACTAAAAGTTGTTTTAAAATAAAGTATTTCTCTCCCTCTCTCTCTGCTCAGGAGCTGTGCTCTAATTCGGCGTTACAGGGAGTTGTAAACGGCTTTCGTTTTTTAAAGCTATATGCGGTTAGCTGAAAAGGCCAGGTATAATTTGGTCCTTGCGGAAAATAAAAACTAAATCTCAGGCATGTTCCCCACTTCGGAATGTCCTTTTTTCAGAATAGTTGTAAGCCATATGTTGTGTGTTGTTTTTGCGATAACGAAATACGTGATTTCTAACTGTTATCACGCCGGTGGAAAGCGGGCTTCGTAATGCTGCCACCGTGGCTGGTCGTTTTCAATGCAGAACTCATGTATAGCCTCACTTAGTCGATTACATCTTACTGATGCTCCAATTAGCTAGTTTGCAAAATAGTTCTAGCTATTCGTTGAATGACTAGAACTCCGTGGTACCTACGTGCAACAGAGGAATTTGCTTCTTTAGCTTACCTTCGACAAAATGCGATGAAAGGTTTTGACTTTGACCCCTCTCTTAGTACAAAGATTGGGCGAAAAACTTAAGGCCTTCTGTATTTTCAATTGTTCATGTCCTTACAAACAACTGTGATTTTTTTTTTTTGTTTTTTTTAAGCTGTCGAGTCAGCAGTAAATTAAATGTCAACAGCTTTTCATGAAACTTTCGATAGCTTTTCAGTTGACTTTTTTGTGGACATTGAACTAATTTTTAGATAAATTTAACACATTTCCTGTCCCCTTCATGTTTGCTTTAATTATTCGCTTTTATTTGAAAGTCCATATTTCCCGGAAAAAATGCTTTGCATCTATGCCTTTTTGTCACAACATTGCTATTTTTTGGCTGACTACCGCTCTACTCTGGATTGTGAGCTACAGCATAATAATGTAAAAAAAAAAAAAAAAACATTTTGTCACCACGCTTGTCGTACCAATTTTTACACGTAATGTGCACCGAACGCAGTTATCCAGTACGCAGAAGCAAAAAACACAAACGCCTTTAAACACCCACAAAGGCTTGGGTGACATTCCCTTGACCAGCTAACAGGGAATCAGAGAAAAGGAAGTAATCGGAGTCAGGAAGTCAACACGTTTTAAATAAGAAATAAAAAAATTGTTTCTATAAGCGTGCGTAGAAGCACGACATTGAGCGACAGTTGCGATAGCTGCAACATTCTGGAGGCCAACAATTTCTAGGGTTTTAGAGAACAGCTCTTATACGCCCGTTTCTGCGTTGAGCGGCGTCGGCGTCGCCGTCGGCGTAACCGAGCTAAATATAGCGGCAAAACTGACATCACGTGACCTCAACACCAATTAAATTTCCCACTAAGTTTAGCGGGGAAATTCAGTTTCTCCGCTTGATTTAGCGGGAAACTTATGTCGCGTGACCTCAACACCAGTTCGATTCGCCGCTAACTTATGCTAGGAAATTCAGTTTTTCCGTTAGATTTAGCGGAAAAATTGACGTCACGTGACCTGAACACTAATTAAATTTTCCCGCTAAATTTAGCGGGGAATCGAATTGAAGTTGAGGTAACGTGACGTCAATTTTCCCGCGTAATCCATGGCGGAGAAACTGAATTTGTTTGACGGGACTCCAAGTCATGTGAGGTCATTTTCCCCGCTAAATTTAGCGGGTAAATTGAATTGTAGGAGGAGGGGAGGGGAAGAGATGGAGGAGGAGGAGGGAGGAAGGAGGAGGGGCATACCCTTTTATCCTCCTCCTGAAGAGGTGCGTATAATTTCGCATTACAGATGTTTGTAAACGTCTCATTTTTTTATCAACAAGGTTTTGAATCAGGCTATAACCTACTTTACGGGACGTTATCATATTTGAATATTCAAACTTTCTTCTTGAATGAAGGTCTGAACGTTGTCTTAAAACTATAGTCGATTGATCTGTTCACGTAAGATATCATACACGCGAGTTCAGTTGACGTTTTTGTTGTTGTTCATATTTTTATATTGTGCTCCTCAATCCGTGACAGAAGCGTGATTAAAACATATTCGAAAAACTAATTTCGAGAACAACGAAGGCAGGCCAGTTTTGTATCTTTTTGTTTTTGTAAAATTTAATGGCACGTGATACTCACACCAAATATCCAAAGCCTCAAAATGTTCTGCAAGTAATAACTCATGGCGATCATATATCCTTTAATGATTAAAGAATTGTTAAGATTATGTATCACTAGTCAAGAATGCAAGCACTTGTCTATTTTGACGTTCTGACCCTACACTTGTTAGTTGCTATTTCATAATACTGTAAAGCTACAACATTGAAAATGTTTTTGTATGTGCTTGATCAAAGTATATATCATCACAAAGATTTTTCAAAATGCGGAAGAATTGTACAGCGCTTCTAACATGTTCCAAAGTGAAAAGATCGAAAAATTCAACTTGGCATAAAAAAAAAAAAAAAAAAACGCTTTGCATTCTTTATATGTTTTCTTTTCTTCCTTTCTTTTTTTAAAAGTCGCTGGGTCTTTCACGTTATCCATAAGACGACTTGAAGGCGAAAGACCAAGCGCCTATGTAAACATCACAGCGAACCTCCGAAGACAGCGCGCTCTCTGACGACAGAGTTTTGAAACACTCATGGCGTGCTTCTTTTCGTCGTTTTCGTGTCGTCGACGTGTTTTCGCTCAAGGACTCTGAAGGTCGACTGTACGATGAGACACTCAAGGCCTTCGCCTTGATATCTCCTATATTGACAAGATCATGCACGCAAAATAGGCCACGCTCAATTACAACCGGCTAGAAGATAAAAAAAAAAAAAAAAAAAAAAACATGTTTTCTTTAATGATTTAGGACGTTGCGATCTGCCGCAGTTTGAGTTCGACCAGGTTCGATATTACACCAAAGCTGTATATGACTCACAAGTGGGATTTCTAAAATTTCATCGTGTTGTCGTCCTCAAAAAAAAAAAAAAAAAAAGCCTTCAGGCGATTGAGTCGAAAAGTGCATATCACGGATACAACATACAGCACAGCACTCGTTTTAATAAAAACATGCACAAAACAAGTATCCGAACCACATAATTGATGACAAGGCGCTTCTGATAAGAATGGGAAGCACGTTGCGCTCACCGCATAGGCTTCGCGGTAAATATTACTATGAGCTTTCGTATTAAGTATTAAGTATACGAGCGAATGTAAGCCCTGCGCTTTTGTGCTAGCGTGGCGTGTTCCACACGGCGCGTGCGCAGAGCCCAAACCGCGGCCTGAAATTGGCGCATCGCGACTTCGCGCATGCGTAGCGTGGAGGAGGCAACGCCAACGCTAACGCACAGCGCTTGCGTTTTCTCGTACACGGAATACTAGAACTCACCACTGTTTCGCAAGCTTCCGCAGCGACGGCAGCTGGCGATGTGGGGAGGGACGTCCCTAGCCTTTCATACATAAAAAAGTTTTGGCACAGAGCATTTACTTTTCTTTCGTCAATCATTCGGTATTGACCCTTTTGTTGTTTACAAACATGAACTGCATCCTGCGTCCCAAGCGACTTCTGGTCGCTCTGTCTTTGCAAGCCTGTCGAGCTTGCTTACGTCACCAGTTCTAGAAAATATAAATGCTACATGTACATTGGCGTTGCAGATTTCACGAGGGCCCTTGGCTGGGCAATTTAACGACTTGGAGGAGGCAAGTTAGTTTACAGGAATATTCGAAAATTTTGAACAGAGCTCGCGCTCCTTCGTTCTTCTGGCGTTCACCTCGAGAACTGGTGGTTAAACGTTTCATCGACATTTCAAGCACCGGTGTTAGGGTGAGCTCTGTTCATTCTTTATTATGAACCTGAAATTCTCTGGGACGTCAAAGACTGGAGCACCGCCTGGTGGCGCTTGCCATGGAAAGGTTCTACAGTGCAGCAGGCAATCGTTGCAGGCGATACTAGAACTTCGCTGGCCAACCACCTCCACATCATGGACTGGAGCTCCGACTTTTTTTTTTTAACTTCTACGCCAAGTTCGGCAAAGGTTCGACAAAATGTCGAATTTGTGCGCATGCCAAAAACTAACGACGAGCTGGCGGAGAAGAGCTGCAATCATCGTGTTCGTGGTTCACATTAACAAACTAACTATTTCTGTATTTTGCTGAAGCATTGCATGCTCACCCTTGCCTTAGCCACCTTGTAGGTGGCTGTCAGTACTACCAAATAAATAAATAAATAAATAAATAAACTAAATCATTAAACATGTATGCGGTCGCTTTTATATTGTGAAAAAGATGAGACAAACTGCGGTAAATGTTTTTCTTTTTTTTACATTTGAGAAGTGTGTGCACAAGTCGTGCAACACTCTTGAAAAGTTCGTAAAAAATTGCCAGAAGTTCGAAGATTCGCCCAACCCGTGGAACCTCAAAGTTCGACGTCGAACCTCAGGTTCGCCAAACGTTCGCGACATCTCTAATAATGACTAGTTTTCTATTTGTGCCTAAATTCATATATTATACATGTGCCACAAGAAATATATGAGCAGCACCTGACTCCAGACAATGCATCAGTTTGAAGCATCACCTGCATGAGTGCGCCGCGTACCTGTGGCGGGCTTGTGCCTCGTGCTTGTTCCAGAAGGGTCGCTGCGCAGGAATCGCGAGCTGAAACAACTCTTTAGCGCGAAGTGACGAAACGAAAACCTCTCCGATTGCGTTCTCCTCACATATTAGTATATCTCAGTTCTGATGTGCTAGCCTCTGTCTTCCGTAACATAAAAAAAGAAAAGCCAATGAACAGCGAATAACACTAAAAAGGTCACCGGAAAAAAAAAGAAGCGATAAGCAAATTAGCGGCTTACTGCTTCGCAAATGTCATTCAAGAGGTCGGATTCATTTTTGCTTGATTTTTCCATGTACTTATTCCAATCCTCTGTCAGCTGTAAAAAACAAATAGTTTTTATATTGAAATATTACAATACGGTTGCTATATATATATATTTTGCACAAATTGAACAACAGGAAAGCCAAATCCGTTTTCTTTCCATTTCACAAATTTTTCAATCGTAGTGAACGCCAGAATAGCCCACAATGATTTTCTGGTGATTTTGATATAAAAGGCTTATCGATAACTTTTCCATAGACCAAACCAGTTCTTATTACCTTTCTTTTCACTTCAGAGGTTTCATGCATACATACCCTCAATATTAATAAAAACGGTTCTTTTATGCGAAAAAATTAAAAAAAGTGTAATAGACCCTTCTTAGAGTGCCTTCATGCACACGCGCGCTTTTGCTTGAGTGGTGACATCTCAGCCATTTTTCTGCCCAATCGTTTTTTTATGCATCTTGAAGTGTGCGCAATCCGGTGTCACTCGGCACGAGCGCGTAGTTTTGTCTAATGCATGGACGCCATTTTACCGCCCAAGTTACGCACCGAGTGCGCGAGAGCGTCACACGCTGGCACATTCAGGGCAACAATGGATGTCTTCACCCTGAGACAGACAGGCATTTGGGCACCCTAACCCTTCCCGAAATTCAGTGCCATATGGTGGCTATAAGGGCAGTTTAACTTTTGCCGTACTAATGGCGGCAATTAAAATGTAGTCTGCCATATTTTATCGGGCACCGTCACTTTGGCAAGTCAATAGAAAACAACAGTGTGCGCTTCACTGTACGTTTCCTTCTCGATATCTTTTAGTGACGATAGAAGCGAAGATGCAACCAGTCAGAACGAAGCGTCAACCTACGTACACGGCTTGATAAAGTTCTACAAATAAATGGGCTTTGGAGCACCTTGATGCTACCAACAGATTGACTGGACCCGAGCTAGAAATGAACACTTACGCAGAGCGTGCTTTCAGTTCCTGCTTCGTATCGTGCTAACGTCCCGAATGTATAAGCCTCGAATTATCTGCAGAGGAGCATCTTCAACTTCTTCCTTCATCAGTAAACAGAAGGCCGCCATTAGTATAGCACATATGCCGTTTTCAGATGATGATGATAGTGATCAGAGTGGCCAGACTGAATTTCAGAAAGGGTATATTATTAAATTATTTGAAAAGTGTCTTTTCATTTTTTATTTAACAAATTTTAAGAGTTTTCGTACGTTCATGTGGTTGCCGACTATTTTACTGAATTGATGAATGATTGCTAAGGCATTTTATTAAACTTACGTTTTGCGGGAGATGCAGTAACGTGCAGTGCAGCGAGGGTAATGCAAAATCTGATTTATTGTCCTTCAGGCCTTAGGGATAAAACAAACAAAAATTAAGAAACAAATTGGCAGCAATTGTTGTCTACAAAATTGTTTAAGGAGCAATCGTTTGAATTTGTCGGAGGCACTTTCCACAGTCGTTTGGCGCGGAGTGTATAACATAACGTTTATTGAATAACTTAACGGGATCTGGCGTAACGTGACACCACAATTTGACACCCTGAAAAAGCACCACGTGACCTTACGTCTCGGAGTCAAGTCAGGGTGTCACGTAACGTCAAATGGTGTCAAAGTAAAAGTTGTAACTATTTTGGCATAAATAGGTGTTGGTAGAAGACAGATTATATCCATGCGGGGTCCCAAAGCTTTTAGAAAGAACTGTTTAAAGCTAGCTAAGTTCCGGCGAAATTTCAATAGTCACTGATGTGCCTCGGAATTGGTTCAGCCTATTGGTTCAACACATAACATGACGCCGCCGTCTCAAACCGGAAGTTAGAGGTGGGGTGAGGAGGGTTTCTTGGAGGAGGAGGCAAGAGAAGGCGACACTTTCCCAGATACAGGGGCTTTAGTCTCAATAAGGAGGTAGCGCCATCTATCTATACGTGCGCCAAGCGCACCTAGCCACTGGACTCGGTCGTCTGCATCGCCATCCACCGTTGACCCTGGCCCCTTTTTTTTTACAGAAAGGGAGCTCCGTTTTGTAATCTTCCGAGATAAAACTGACCTGAGAAATACACCTTTGACAAAAGTTTAGATTTCTACGTGCATGAGTCGATTTTTACGGCCCAGTTTAGATCAAGCCTGTGTATTTCAAACGCCCTACATATAGTGTGATGACCATCAGGACTCCGAACACCTGCATAGTTCCCCCTCAGGAATGTCCCAATGCCAGCTGCACCGATGACCAGAAACAGAAAACCCGCAGCATCGACCCTTCACACTCGTCGAGGAGCTCCATTTAAACCATCATCTCCATTTTTTTTAAATTTTGCTGGACAGTACCATTTTATTATCATTAAACGCGGCGCCGCAGGCCATTAAGGTATGGGCGACTTGCCTTTCTGCGGCGCCGTGGCTCTCCTGAGCTCAAATAAATATCAATATCAATATTGATATCACAAAGGAAAACGCAAGATAATTTTAACGCAATTACTAAGACATAAAACCGGGTATGAAAAATGGAGATGCCGGTAATGACGATGTGCAATAAATGTTAGACAAAATTATCAGCTGGAGACAAAATCAGAACGGATCCGAAGCGTTTGATGAGCGTCGCAGCGCCGTTACTTCGCACGCTCTTACTTTTGCGCCGCTAGCAGCGGGTCTGCTGGAAACAGGCCGCCGAGGCCGGATCTGGGCCGCGGGCGGGGGTTTTGATACCCTTGCTCTAATGCCCGAGTCCCACTACAGCAACAAACAAAAACAACCGACACGGACAAGCCTCCAATATATGCAGCATGCTCGCAATGGTACCTTTGCGAGAGAGAGAGAGAAAACCTTTATTTTCGCTCCAAGTCCGGAGCTCCCTTTGCGAGGCGTTTAGTCTTTCGGTGCTCGTGAAGTAAGCACGAGCGATTGCAAGCCTGCCAAAGAAGACCTCGCGAGCATGACGCTCGTGTTTGAGCATTTATGCAAGCAGCCTGCCAAATCAAATTGCAAAAAAATCTGGTTTGAGGCTTGTCGCTTTCGTTTATTTCTAGTCGTCGCTCTAATGGGACTCGGGCATAAAAGACGCTATTTACTTGTGGCGACATCAAGGAGTTTTCGTAGACCGCGTTTCCCCCTCCGCTAAGCCCTCCCCAACGAAGAAGCCGCTACTGCGCCTGTGCGCCGATGGCCTTGGCTCTAAAGTTCTGGCTATCGTAGCGGTTTGCTGAGAGCGTTGCGGGACGGCGGAAACGATCTACGAAAGCTCCCAATCTACTCATAGGCGCATCCAGCGAACAACAGAGTGCGTCGTCTGCTCGCAGCGGCTATCGGAAAACGGCACCCCTAGAAAATAGCGTGATTAGTGTCGCTTAGAGAGCTATAGCGTTGACGTGACTTTGGCTTTGGCTGGTATGCTACTCTATATTTATAAATTTTTCTACAGGAAGAGAACTACGTGCTTTGCAATTTCAGCTCAGTGCACATTGGGCGAACGTTTCAGCTTTCTGTGGGCAGGCGCCGATTTTTCCGGCTCGCTTTACAACGGGAGGCCCGCTTGTTCCACCCTATATATTACGGAGTTTACGGAGTTTTTGTAGATCGTTTTTGCCATCCCGCAATGACTCTCCAGGTTCATGAGACGCCGAAGAGTTCTCGAAGATAGGAAACTGGCGCTGCAGGAGATGGAACTACTCAAGCTTCTCCTTGCCATCCTCACATTCTCAGCAACTACAGATTTCCTAAAAAGGTCTTAATTTTGGTACGTGGAGCGGGTTTCTGCTGAAGATTTCCAAAATTCCTAAAACTATGCTGTTCGAGATGAAACTAAGCTCTTTGCGGGAACAAACTACCAACCGTAGCGGACGTTAAGGATTGCAAAAACATATTAAATAGCAAAATAATTAGCTACATTTTTTAAATCTTTTTTAATGAGTGAAACTAAACATATGGTTTTATTGAGAAACTTGCCAAGCATCATTGAAAACCACTAAATTTTATTTTTTTAATATTACAAAACCAGCATTTTACGGCGTTCTGAAAAGAAAAAAAAAAACGCTTAGTTTGGACGTGTTTCTGTGTTTTGATTTCTTATCTGAGCTCATCTTTGCGCCCGCGGTCCTGCTCCCAGGTGGTTGTGGCTCGAAGCCACCGCCTCGCCTCCCTCGTAGGATGGAGGGAAGTATGATGTACGCGTGCTGCGCGTCTCGGTCCTTGCGCAGTAGGAATTTTGTATCTACGAAATAGTTTTTTTTATGCACCTGGAAGATAGCAATGTTATAGTGATCAGTGTAAGTTATAAAATTTAGTTTCCAGTGGAGTAGGCAAGTATAGTAATAAGAGACTTTATTTCCTTTACTTCTACTGTCTACCCTTTTTCTCTAATAAATGTTAAGGTATTTTTTTGGTTTTTTTTTTTAATCTAGGCAATATAAACGGTAACACTAGGCTCGAATTATTTTTTTTAACCTGTGATTATTGGGAGAATTGACGAACGTTTTATGTCCCTTCAAATGCGTAGTTTCTTCCCTGAACAGACGTTGCCTGCTTCAAGAAGCCGTCCTTGTAGCAGTGTACCGTCTCCATGTCCCATGCTTATGTGTTGCAATCGACAGATCCGTGGACTTACCGAATTTTCGACCTATGTTCTCATAAAGGTAGATATTCTCCTTGCATAGAATAAAAAAAAAGAACAGGTAAACAAAATATTTTAAAAAAGGCGCAGCGGAAAATAGTTGTATCCCCTCTCAGGCAGTGGCATTTATACATGAGCAAACAGGGGGATGAAGTGGGAAGAAACTGTGTGGTGGAGAACAGCGGCTTACCTCAACAGAAAAGTGTAAGTCGCATACCCACTCAAGTCTTGTTTTGCATCTACCTTCCATGATTTAGTAACAAACATTTAGGTAAAAAAATGACAAGGGTAATAATTATACATATATAGGGAGATTCAAAAGCAGCATCAAAACAATTTCAAACGCGAAAATTAGACATCTAATCTAAAATGTACTGTAAAGTTCCAAAATTCAGTAAAGCGAAATTCGATGAAATGGCGTCAAGCGATTCGATAAAACGATGTTCGATGAATTGGAGTTCGATGAAATGTCTACTTAGTCGATGAAACGGCGTTTAATAAAACGGCGGTCGATTAAATGTCTGGTAGCCACATCCAACATCAGCTGCCACCCGGCAACTTGAGATGTTGAAATGCGCCTTCTCACACTTCTGTGCGCGCAACTAGCACACATCTGTGGCGACCGCAGACGTCGTGGGAATATTCCCTATACTAGAAAGTTGACCTTCAACGTTCCTTTATTTCCTGATTACAAAGGATGGACCCTGTCTCATTGTCTTTTGACTATTTTATTCAACCATGCATTAGTGAAGACCGACCCCCAGATTGAGGTCGCATCGCTCTACACAACCACAAACACATCACTACATTGAAGGTCTAGCGGTTTTTTTTTTCTGTAACATATATATGAAAATGCATAGCCGAGCGCCAGTATTAGATATTCTGTTCATAAACCAGTGAGTGGTGAATTAAGACTTTCAGTACAACGTAAAAATGCATTGGTAATTGCCAGCAAAAACTACGTAAAGTAATCTAATTTTTATTCCGTATCAAGGCAGGATGCCAATACCCTGAATTATGAAAATTAGGGTTTATATTATTATGTGCGTGAAACCTTCCTGGAGGGGCCTTGGACTCGTTGAAGTAACCGGTTAATGTGGGTTTCCAGTTCTCAATAATCTAAAAAGTTAACGCATAGCAGGACATCGACGCATATTCGCATTTTAATCTAAAGGGTATTTGGGTGGCATCACATTTTACCTCTTAGGGTAGTGCCTCATATTAGCACTTTGCCCCGCGCTAATAGTTTTCATAATACATTTTTAGCTAAAAAAAAGGAAACGGCTATTGCCTGTTTGGGCTAACAGCCTCGAGCATTGCACACTCCAACTAGTGCATCCTTCTATAAATATACGTGCGAAAAATGTTTATTTTTATTACTTTAGTGGTTTCACACTACCTGATGACTGCTGGACGAGATGCCCGACTAAAAAGGTTTCTAACGTGCCTTTCATTAGCTGGGGTGGTACAGAAGCTCCTGCAGAAAAATCCGGTGCTTTTTGTTTTTGTTTCTTTTTATTGTGTTTTTTTAAACTGTGGAAAAATGAAGCGATCCGCGGATGATGGAAAAAACAAATCCGACTCACTCAAGAGAAGGTGGCCCGGCTTAGAAATGCTCAAAGCCCGGACTTGGGGAGGCCGGAGGCGAACATGACCTCTCGTCGCAGAGACAAGAGCGACTGATGCAGTCTATGCGACCTTCTGACCTCCACCCCCCTTCGATTTCTTTCTCCGTTTTTCCCTGAGTGGTGTGTATGCCTAACTGTGTATGTGCATGTGTGTTTGTGAGTGTGTGTTTCTATCGACCGGATGGTGAGGGTAATTAATATTGGAGCCGACATGAACATTTTTACGTTATTAACGACATATTATGAGTACGAAGATATAATAAAAAAAACTGCAAGAGAAAGTAACAACATTTTAATGGGATATAATTCTTGACAATTGTGTCAAAAATAAAATAAACAAACAAACAAACAAAAAGCTACTTCACCTAGATTTCGCAATATGGTATCTGACATCGTAACAAAAGAAGGCGGTAAATCCGCGCCGTGCCTATGCAGAGTGGCAGGACGCACTTCTTCCCGTCCGCACCCTATTCGAAGGTGCAGAGAACGCATGCGCACTCCGTGTTTGCATCCGATTGGCTGAGGAGCAAGGAAATAAATCTGCGCCGCGCATACGCAAAGCGGCAGTACGCTTTCGTGTCCAACCTACGAAGGAATCACTCCACTTCAAAGTATTTACTCAAAATTTGCGACGTCGTATTTACAGTGAGCTGCGTTGTGAGTCTTATGACAAATGCTACGCGCAATTCATAGATAACCAACAATAATGTTCTTTGTTACTACAACACGCAAAAACCGAGAGTGGGTTCGGGTGAATCCATAGACATCACACACGAAGAGGTCACGTTTGTGAAAGGGTGCGCAACCTTCTCGCTGGGGTCAAAAGATTAACTCACGATGCGGGTTATGGTATCAAGACTACATTTTTTTCCGTTTTCGTTATATGTGTTTTCATGATTGTCTTCAGATTTGCGTGTCTATGTGCTGTGATGGCAATGCGTGTGAGGGTGTGTGTGCCTGCCTGTGTTGTAACGCACATAAACACGTGTCTGTGTTTATGTGCGAGTGCGTTTGAGTGCGTGGGCGCATTTGGCCGCAAAGCGCGAACGATGAAAAGACCATCTGCATTTCCGCATCGCCGGCCTTTTGCCTGCTGCACAGGTGGTAATTTCACTGCACCCCCGCGCTTCCCGCGTCTTTCAAATCGCCCTGAAATCGACTGATCTGGGGTTTTTCGATGAGGCTCACTACGCTTCGAATTGGAACCATAGGATTGGTTTAGCGTATTAAGTAAGAAAGTAGTAAATATTAGGGAATTAGTTTTGTAACCAGTAGCTTTTTTTGCAAATCCTGACGACCGCCGCGGCTGGTGGTTTGTTCCCAAAATGCTTTTTTTTTTTCTTTTTTTTCTCAATTAGGCAAGTTTTAGGGATTCTTTATGTTAATGGCAGAAGTTAAAGAAAATTATTAGTCGAGGAGGAAGAATAATAATTTGGCCAAAAAATTAATTAGTAATCACGAGATAATTAGTGTAATAGGGTGATTTCAGATAAGATCGACCAAAGGGTGGCTGGTCGACATTTTTAAATCAACTGATGTTTTTATATGACATTGTCTAGTGTCTGGTATAAACGAATCCACACTTAGTTTTGACCAGAAAATAAATTTGGAGACAAGAAAAATCGTAAGGCAGGGAGAGGTGGACAGTTGCAATAACGCGCACTGATGGAGGGGGCAAGTTTGAAAGTGAATAATTAAAACAATAAAATTATGAGAATTTTAAAAGTTTTTACAAACAAACTATGGGTACAACTTGCTTGTAATATAAAGTAGTAATATTTATTAAAAATTTATTTAGTTTTCTAAAAATTGCCAAACATGCCTGCTCGAACGACAAATGGCAAACTTTGGAAATTTGTATCTCATGAAATAATTTAATCATTATTACATAACTTGCAGACATTATTTTACTAATATATGGCTATTATTGAAAAAATAAATAAGGTATCTGAGTGACACAATAGTTACAATATATTTAGGTAAACATGGGAAAAAATCAAACAAAGAAAAATTCCAATGCGAATAAAAAAAAACACCACCTTCGATTTTTTTTAAATTTGGGTACCCTGTTATACTCTATTTCGGCATTCATTTCTATTAAAAACATGTTGCATCATTGCACTGTGAAAGAAGAAACAACTCCCCAAAGTAGGGTCCTTTTTCAAAGCCTACACTTAGCAGTGTCTTATACAAGAAGTGACTCTGAGTTCCAGTTTCATGAAACTTGCACAAATCTTTTATATACACTTATTCAGATGAGGTCATTGATAAAAAGAGCGATCGGTCACACAGTAAAAGGGAGGAGAAACTATATACAGCATTTTACATAAGCGTACAAAGTGGTATCATATTAGAGACTAATGATTTGAGAAAAGATGATGCAGTGTGAAGTTGTACCTTCCGGTATATTTTACATCTAGAGTAAAATAAATAACTTTACTTCCACACACAAAAACAAAGATATAATAGTAAGATATTTAGGTTGGCTGTGTATTTACGATTACAAACAATTTCAGGTGACGGATGCCATAGGGCCTAACTGGAGCAGCTTCGATGCTCTCGGTGTATGAATGAATCGTGGCAAGCCGATATATTTTATCCTACTCGAGGATAACATTTTGGGATTTTTTTTATAGTGATCAGATAAAAATTATTAGTAACCACCAACAAAAACAGTAGGTTAAATACCCCGTGAAGAAAAATGTGATAAATAAGATGTCGCTGCATTCAAAATGAGCAGTCCTTGGGAAATCAAATTCGGCACTTTACGCTAAGGTTTTCCTCGCTGTACCCATTTATTAAAGTTGCTTCCAAGCAGATCCGACTGTCCGTGCTACATATACGTCACAGGTTCCTTCTGTTGATGACTTGCTGAGCCGCCACGCGTGCCAAGACTGAATGCCAGGGAAGGCGCGCACCGTCAGCCACTCTTCTTTTTTTTGTTCACGATACCGAACAACCACATTTTCGTCCAGATATACAAGATGCACGCCTTTCAGTTTCTTTGATAGAACGCTCACCATTGTCCTGGCCGTCTGAATTGCGCTTACTGAACGTTCTCTCAGGTTGTTCAGCGTGGCCTGGTGCTTCACGAGTCCGCCAACTCCGTCACATGCATTTTTCCCATGTCCAGATGCAGAAAATAACCACTGGGCTTGTGGGCAATCGTCCTTTGCAAATTGGTGAAGCTGGTAGCGATTCTTGAAATGACTGGCGGCGCCGTCACTTACGTACGTCACGTACGAGTATACCGCAACGTTGTCTTCAACCCACTCCTTCACTTTTTCTAGAGCCAAGCAAGCGTGAGCGGCGTCGTGACACAGGTCCTCACTGATGATGGCAAAGCTGTTTGTAGATTTTCTTGTTGTCACTACACATGTAAATATCGAAACTTGTTTTTTTTTCCAGTGATATGCTTGCACTTCGTCAGGAAGCACGATGGTCCAGTTTTCAGCAGTCAAAATGAAAGACAATGCTCCCGCGTTGCATGCACTGTTTTTCATCGTAGATCGCTTTACCTTGCGTTTGCCGGATATGGTTGTGAAGTACCCAACTTCCAACCGTCACTTGGATGACTTTTAGGAAAGTCTCAGGTTCCAAAGTTTTTTTCACAAGGTCGCCGGACTCCCATGTTGCAAGCACAATCTCTTCATCCTCCGGGATATCAAGTTCCTGGAGTGTAAGAAACTGGCCTTTTGGGCAGTGATCACAGTCTCCTTGAAGGCACAGTTCTGTTGCTGGGTCGCACAGAAATGCCGAGTTCATTTCACCAGTATTGAATGTTGAGCCTGTAACGTTCTCTAGAGCGGCAATACAAAGATAATAATTGGCGCAGCGCACACAAACGCACACTTCCTGGTGTGGAATACATTGGACCCATCTAGGGCGCAACGAATAAAATTTCGTTAGCCCAACGCCGGAATCGGGATGCTTGTCTTTGTATATACGGAAGGCCTCTCGTATTGAGCGTGTCATGAAGCGCTTTGGCACGAACGTTTTCTCTCCGTTGAGCATGACAGAGATGACGTCCTTCTGGTTGGGACTTTGGCGCGAACATTGTAGCTCGTCTTTCGTGAAATACTCTAGGGCAGCAGACAGGTTCTCAGGGCTCACCTTGCACCTCGTGTAAGGATCCGGCTCATACCACACGCCATGCTTTTCCTTGAGTTTTCGGGATTTACGGATGAGGTACATTGAGGCCTGTGGAATCATCTTTTGAACCTCATTCTTCGTCAGTGTTGACGGCAGGAGTGTAAGCAGTTGACAACGTTCCCGGAGAGAGGTGGCGGTTTCAAAGGCCTGCCGAAAGTTGTCCACCCACTCAGTGCATGTGGAGCATGTTGGTTCGGACGACCCCGATGGTGCGTCCCTGTCGTACGCAATACGTAGCCTTGAGCGTATATTCACGACAGCAACCTGCTCCAGTTCTGTCTGCTTTCTCTTGACATAGGCAGGCCTGTCCCGACTTCTTACGACGCTTGGTTGTCTCAGCGGCGACACATCTGTAGGTAGTATGCTGCGATTTAGATCTTCAATTGCTTCTTCAGCTGGCACAAATATATCAGGGCACTGCTCTGAGCTTCGCATCGAGATCTCCTTAGTGATGTGCATGAAGCAATGGTAGCACAGGTAGTCCGTCGCACTCACTTTGGTGGAACAGTCAGGCGGAAGAATTTGCTTCAACGAGTTTAGGTCCAACTCGCCAACACTTCGAAAATTCCGCTGCTTTGGTATAGTCTTTTTGTGTTTGCAAAAGTAATCTGCACAAAACACTCGTTCGGAGCTCCAGGACGTCTTCATAATGTATACATAAATAATAGAAATGAAACCCCAACTGAAGGCTTATAATTGCCAAGTGAAAGAACTACTGGGTGCACAAGTGACAAGTCCGAGGCTGAGGAGCTCACTCACTGCAAACGTACATTTGAAAAGAGAGGTCACAACTGAGGCTGTCGGCAAAGCTTGATCCACGTCAAAGGAAGAAAGAGGGAAAGTCTCCAGACAAAAAATTGTGGTCAGCGGCCTTCGGAAAAGACTTTCCGGAATCGCACTGTCGTCCCTCCACGCGCTGATATGAAAGCACCCGAGCTTCTACCACGTGGTTCATGACACAGCCTGAGCCATGTCGGCGACCGGTTCGCGAGGGGTTGGCGGTGGGGTTACGTTGATGGTCACTCGGATTAGCCCTTGCTGTACTGAGCTACCGCCTGCAGTGCCTTATCGCCGGCTGGTGTCAACAACGAGGACACACACACCCTGTCTACACCAAAACTACAAGCGTTCACCGCACACGCGTCGCCGCCGCTTTTAAGCTTTTGTGAAATTGCTTTCTTTTGCCGCGGAAAACCGCCTTATCTTAACTACGCGCCTGAAATCCTTCCAGGCGGGCGTACACAATATCAAGCGTTTCGAGAAATGCCTGTGGAGTAGAACTATGGGAAAATTCGGAGCCCGCGATGTCGATATCGTCGCCGTTGTGTTAGTACGCCGTCGCGTACTGCAGTCCCCCGTCGGGGGAGGGGGGGGGGGGGGTCTTACTACGATAACATGGCGACAGCGTTTACACTCTATGTATTTACGCGAGGCTCGAGTATCTGGGGATAATGCTGCCGGTTGGTGTGCCCCTTTGTGCCTGATATTATCGCCCGTGACGCCAGCGAGTGAGATGGCGACAGGCATGACTGCTCAGTAAACAGGCGTCGGCGGCCATGTTTTGCTGCTTGAAGCGAACCCCCTTGTCCTTGACAGCGAGCGGGGAAATGCGAAAAAAAGATTGTATCGGCCGTTTTGCCAGAACTAGCGACGAGTGTCGTCTGCGGTTTCCGGCAACTATTTTGCCATAATCGTGAGCTTAGCGAGGAAATGATTTTTGCTAGCCACAGAACACTACCACGCAGAAAGGGAATGCTTGAACATGTTTTTGTTCTGGATATATATCAGGGATATATATGAGAGAGAGAGAGAGAGAGATGAAGGTAGAGCGGAAGAGGGAATAGCATATAGTGTCGCAGGAGAATAAAGTAAACCAAGTTCCTAGTGGCCGATGGCTGCATGATCTTTTCTCGGATCACTAGTCCGTAATATGATACCTCTTTGTACACAGTAGTTTCTCCTTAATTTAAGTGTGTGAACGATTTCTTTAGTTGTCATTGGCCTCATCTGAATAAAAATATATAAAAGATGTGTGTTGGTTTCATGAAACTGGAACTCAGACTCAGTTCTTGTATAAAACACTGCTAAGTGTAGGCTTTGAAAAGGACCCTACTTTGGGGAGTTGTATCTTCTTTCTCAATAAAATGATACAACATGTTTCTAATGAAAATGAATGCCGAAATAGAGTATAACAGGTTACCTAAATTTAAAAAAAATCGAGGGTGGTGTTTTTTTTTATTCGCATCGGAATTTTTCTTTGTTTGATTTTTTTTTCCATGTTTGACTAAATATATCCTACCTATTGTATCACACAGATACCTTAGTTATTTATTAAATATTAGCTATATATTAGTAGAATAATATCTGCAAATTATATCATAATGATTACATTATTTCATGAGATACAGACCTCCAAATTTTGCCATTTGCCGTTCGAGCAGGCATGTTTGTCAATTTTTAGAAAAATAAATAAATTTTAAATAAATATGATTACTTTATATTACAAGCAAGCTATACCAATAGTTTGCGCCTAAGACGTATTAGAGTTCTCCTAATGTTATCGCTTTAGTTATTCACCCTCAAACGGGCCCCCTCCATCAGTGCGCGTTAATGCAACTGTCCACCACCTCATGCCTTACGATTTTTCCTGTCCCCAAGTATTTTTTCTAGTCAAAACTAAGTTTGGATTCGTTCATACCAGACACTAGACAATAACATATAAAAACATCAGTTGATTTGAAAATGTCGACTATCCATCCTTTGGTCGATCTTATCTGAAATCACCCAATAATTGATTTGTCTTTTTGCGAATTTCTGATGTCCGCGGTGGCTGCAGATTGTTTCCATAAATACTTTTTTTTTTCTTTAGCGACACAAGTCCAAGAACGTTTTTTTTTAATTATTCGCAGAAGTGCTCGGTATTGGTATAGGAGGCAATCATTTAAGCTAAAGAAAAACACGAACGTAAAAGGAAGGAGGCGTGTTTGTCCCATAAGTCAATTTTAAGGCCATATTCTGGAATTGTTTTTACTCTGCATCGAGGGTAGTGAGCTGGAAGTCTAAAAGTACTCCGTTCAACCTTAAGCGGAGACCAGAAGCTCGCCTTTAGCGCGAGTTTTCTGCCCTTGATAAAACAAGCGTGAACGCACAGGCACGCCCAACCAGAGCACTGGGAAGCCAGCGAGATCGCGAGGGGAGCTTCTGGTCTCAGCTGAAGGGTGAAGAGAGTAAGCGTTGGCACTTGGTGGGACGCTGTTTTTTGTTTTTGTTTTTTTTTTTTGCCGCTAGGTTATCAGCTTCTATCTCGGGTTTTACATCACTCTGGGTTTTAACCTTTGGGCAGAAAGAATGCGCTTTTGACAAAAAAGTTCATTTTAGGGCAATATTTTGGGAGGTCTTCCGCACTCTGGGTTGTGTTTTTCGAGATGTAACTCTAAAAGTAAGAAGAATAAGCTTTTGCACTCGGCGGGCCGTATTTTTACAGTTAAGTTACTATCCTCTAATCCGGGTTGGGTCGCAAAACATCACATGACCGTTGATGTCACTCCCCCCCCCCTCCCCCCCCCCCCCCCCTTCTAGCCCACCATAGCATATGGGTGATCAGCGACTCACCGCGAGCCGATAAGGGTCCCGTGGCCGCAGAAAAGGTGCGCTCAATCTGCTGCCTCCTCGGGCGTTTAGCTTTCTTCGTTTTCTGTTAGTTTCGGTATGGCGGAAACATACCAGCCTCACCTCCCCAGAGAATAGGGTCCAGCAAAATCCTGTTTCTGAATTTTAACTACTGCTGTGGCGTTCTTTGACGATAGGCAAGTAATTCCCAGTTTGGATATCCCGTCTGAAACGAACTTTTGACTACTTAATCTGTTAATACTAGGTTATTAATGTGCTAATTATCACTTTACACTCTCTACGTGACGTACGCCGTGGTTGTTAAACTAATCGCGAAGGAATTCGTCCCCTATTTTGAGGGTTCTTTTTTTTTTATTATTTGCTGTCTTAGAAAGAACACTCTGTATATACAGACTCAACTCTCCGACGTCGCGCCAGTGCGGTCGCGCTGCTGTTGGCACTGCGCATGCGAAGATGCCTCAGGCGAATCTGGTTTCTGCGCAGGCACAGTGCCCACACCTTGGTTGGGCAAACACGTGCTTGTTTGTAAACAGTGTGTTGGTCGATATTATATTCATAAGAAAGAGTTTGCAGGCGGTGTGTTTAATTTTTACGTATACATTATTGTATCCTATTTTTTTTTGCAATTAATTTAACTGGACCAACATTGCTATGAGAAACAAATAATAGCGCTCGTGTAAGGCATTATTGAAGGTGCTTTCTATGCACTGTGGATTGGCGGATAAAGGCTCATAGTGAAATGCTGGCTTTTCTGGACAAGCATGACGGTGGGTTATATTTAACCTTTAGCTGTTCTCCATCATGGTGGCCACCGCTCGGGCTGCTCTGCAACTGAGCTGGATAACAACACAAATGAAAGTTCAACTACAGCCATGCGCAACTGACAAAGCATAAAACTGTTTTATGAGAATTCTGCGATTATATACATTCAGTAAAACTTATAAGGAACACCGACGGTATTTGAATCCTAAGACTTCGACATAGACATCAAAATGCAGAAAAATTGTGGCGTATCTGGAGGATCACTTAAATCGTGTAAACTTCTCACTCGAAGAATTTTTGACGCTCACGTCATTTCACTTGTTCTAGTTTTCTAATTTTGCTTTAATTGAAAACTATATAGCTTAGCGTGCCTTGACCTATATCAGTGGCAGGTACTGTTTTCTACTTGTCCGGTATCTGGCCGACATACAAAACATAGCATAATGGTAATCGTTTATTTACAGTGCCACCCTACACGGTGCATCTAATAATAGCCACACCCAAGTACCGCGGTCGCCCATACCATTGCATAACATTCTGATGGAGCTCACGTACCACATATTATGGGATCGGTTGACGGTCTTGAAGCTGATGGCTGAGGCGCTGCTGTTGTCGCCGGAGATGCTTCCTTTTGTTTTGCCTGCGTGTCTGTACTGGCTCCGGTATTCTTCTGTGCTGGTGTTGCCTTAGAGCCTGGAGGCTCCTTCGGGGCTGGTAGTGGCTTCCCGGTCGATTTCTCCACGTTTGGAGAATCGCCGAAAGCCAGCGAAATAGAAAGTAAAAAGTACGCTAGCCTCCACTTGATCTCCATAACCGACGGCGATTGCTTGGTTTCTTAGGGGCCCTACAGTCAAGTGAACGAGTGGGCGACGTTTAAATAGACAGCTAAAGTGCATCCATGTGGCCTTTGACGTCCAGATGTTCACGAATTAGATTGGGCGCCCCTAAAATAATCATTTATAAAATGCACGAAGCGAAAACCAGCTGTTCGTATTTTAAAGGGATTGTCCGGTAAGAGTCTGTCTTAAAAAAAGAAAATTATATTATATTGGCATTGCTTTTAGAAATATCATACGCACAATATCTGAACTTTTAATCCTCTGCCGCACAAGCAATTCAACCTTAAACAGAGCTCAACTGCTCAGATCACACCTGCAAAACACACAGCGTTTTCCTTGGCAACAGCAGAAGCTATGACGTAACATCAGGCAAAGAGAGCCACCTCGGCTTTTGACTGCTGTCTCAGTAAAATAACGTCGCTCCAAAAAAGATAAGATTCGCGGTATTGAGGGAAGCTCAATTCTTCGACGATAATATTTGTGAGCACCATCAATCATGTCGATCAAAACCGGAAATAAGTCAAGGCCCGCGACTTTGAAATGGCGGATGTGACGCCACGACACGTCTTGTCAAGCACGCAAAATTTGGTGTGAAGTTTTGTATTGATGTTTATATTCAATTCACCGAATATTGGGGTGTTTTTTATTGAAATAAATATTACATATGACTATATCTAGGCCCTCTCTACGTGACCAGCGCAAGAACTTAGTAACTTCCGGATATCACCGAACAAGGCGACGATTCGACCGACGGCGCGCACGCACTGATACGACTCGCGAGTGACTTATCCCTTGGGAGTGGTCGAAGTTGGGACATGTCGGTGAAACTAGAGCGCTAATTTCACCCACGTGTCCCAACTTCACCACTTCTCCAGGGATAATACACTCACAAGTCGCATTATTGGTGCGTGCGTGCCGTCAATCGAATGTCCGGTGATATCCGTAAGTTACTAAGTGTTTGCGCTGGTCACGTAGGGATGGCCTAAATATAGTCATATGTGATATTTCTTTCATTATATAAGACGCCCAAATATTCGGTAAAATTCTTGACGAGTACCAACACGAAACTTTACGCCAAATTTTGCAAGTGTTAAGACTGGACGTGTCGTGACGTCACATCAGGCTTGTCAGAGTCCCGGGACTTGACTTATTCCCGGTTCTGATCAACATGGTTCATGATGCGTACAAAGATCATCGTTGAAGAATTGATCTTCCGTCAATACCGTAAATCTTGTCTTTCTTAGAACGAAGTTATTTTAATGCGACAGCAGTCAAAAGCTGAGGTGGCTCTCCTTGCCGGATGTTACATCAGCGCTTCCGCTGTTGCCCATAAAAACGCTCTGTGTTTTGCAGGTGCAATTTGAGCCATTGGGCTCAATTTAGAATTGAATTACTTGTGCGGCAGAGGATTCAAAGTTCGGATATTGCACGGATGAAAATTTTCAAAGCAATGACAATATATCTTAATTGTTCTCTGAAAGAAATTTTACCGGGCAACCCCTTCAAGATGTCTTTTGAAAAGGCGGTCAAGGGTTAGCATAAAGGTCCAAATTAAACAATTAAAGGCCAATCACACGTGTCGTAGCTCCGAGCAGATATTTCTGCCTCCGTCACTGTCGGCCATATTAAGACAGACAAAATAAAAAAAAATAAAGCACGTTTACAAATCTCTGTAATGCGCAACTAGAGCGCAGCCCTTGAGGAGAAGGAAGGGAGGGTATGCCCCTCCTCCTCCTCCGTACCCTCCCCTCGTCTTTTGTTCCTCTCCTCCTCCTCCTTCTCTTCAGTCCTTTTCTTCCTTTTCTCCTCATCTCCTCCTCCCGTTAAATTTCCCCGCTAAATTTTCCTCTGAATTTAGCGAAAAATTTCCCCGTTAAATTTAACGGGGAAATTGACGTCACGTGACCTCAACAGCAATTCAATTTCCCGCTAAATTCAGCGGGGCGGTTACGCCGACGCCGCTGAACGCGGAAAGGGGCGCCTAAAAGCTGCGCTCTAAAAGCGAAAAAGAAAAAAAAATTTTTTTTGGTTACTTACACATTATGCAAACGTTTTGGTATTTGGTATTTTTTATCATTATTGATTGTTGTGAGTTTGTATATAAAAAATTATGTTTAAGAACCCTATATTTTCTCACGGAACGTTTCTAAATTCGTTATTCATGGACAATACACTAAAAATGTTGTTTTTCATTAAGACACTTTCGAATGCAGACTCATCTACCAGAATTCATCGGGCACAAGCAGCGCTTGTTTAACCGTTGACTATACTCTCTTTTAAAGGGATACTACAACGAAATTTCTGCGCTTCTTTTTAGTCTATACGTCTCTACAAGATTATAGAAAATTAGCCCGTCACTCAAAATTCGTACAAAAGCAGCTTTGCTGTTAGTTACGGTGGCCCGATAGCTGGCGTGCTTCGTCCGCTTCGGTGGCTGGAGCGGTTAGGGCATCCTGTCGACGTCAGCCTCGCCGCAGCTTTCCTCGTCCCGATACAATCTACGTCACGATTTTACCGTATGTCACGTGCTCTCCCCTGGCTGCTCTCCTATCGTTTGCCAGAGTGGGCCGGTAAAAGCACTGGAGGCTACCAGACATGTACAAGTTACTAAAATAAGTATTTAGGTAAAGTTACTGAGTATTGGCCTAAAAAGAAATCTGAGCAGAGTAGAAATTATTCAAATGGAAAGTAATTGAGTAAATTACTATGTACCGTAAAAAACTAGCGAATAACTTTTGAACTGGCTTTTATAGTTTTTTGTGGTAACAAGAAAGTGCACAGGTTTTGACCCGTTAGCGAAATTCTGCTAGCCAAATATAAAGCAGGTTGTGTTTTAACAGAAATTCTTTAATGGCTGGTTCTGCTTTTGCGTGCGTAATTGTTTTGTACTTTTTTTAACGATGTATTGCAGATTTATCATTTCTACCTTGAGGTTTAGCACTGGATGAGCTTGATGTTGCAGAGTTTTTGCTTGTTTACTGTTGCCTAAAGTACATCTAAAAAGTACGTGAACTAAAGTACCAAATGAATGAGGGGTTATGTACTTCATGTAAACTACCGTAGTAAGCACACCGGGTGCAATGTATTTGAAGTAAAGTACTATAAATACAATGTACTTTAAAAGTAAAGTACAAGTACTCTTTAACACAATCTTTCATGATGCCTTTTTATCCCCTATACAGTGTCTTTTATATGCATTGCTTTAAGGGTAAACGGAAGTGCATCAGTTTTTGTTTTTGTTTTTTTTGGAAATGGCGGCAATATTGGATGAACTCGTGACAGAATAGTTGTTTTACTCTCCCTGACCAACTATTTATTTAACACAATAAACTTATAAGGCACTTATTTGTATCGGTCTTATAGCCGCCATTATTTCGCTCAGAAAAATGACCGCATGAGGTCTTCATATAACGATACGCCATTTTTTGTCTTCAAATTTGGGGAATGTACTTTGGAGTCGGAAGCTGCACTGGTCTAGGAAAGTATATATATAAAAAAGCTGTAGTAAGGTACACGTACAGGCTCAGACTGAGAGAATGTACTTCAAGTAAAGCACAAGTTTTCTAAACCTACTTAATGTCACACTTTAAGTACCATGTACTTAAAATACTTTCTAACACTGCTTGTTTATTATTATTTTTTAATGTCAAAACATTGGGGGAATTACTAAGGTTTCTCGAATCATCTTCAAATTTGGAAAGACTTGCATATTCCGAGTATTGGGAGAAAAGGCCAAGCCAAGTAGTTAGCTTTGCGTTGCCCTTTAGCACGCAATTCTTCAAGTATAGACCTTTGCGTTGCCCTTTAGCCTGCGTTTCCTCAAGTACAGCACAAACTACGGGAGCACCAGATGAACTTCAGGGCGGGCGCTGCATTTTTTTACCTCCTTTTAGGATGCAGTGTGTAATGGCAACATCTCCTGTAGTGGGCGAGAGTTCCTACGTTGGAGAGAAGCGGGGACAAACCTTTTCTTTAAATCTGTCGTCTCGTTGAGCTTCGGGGCACAAAGAAACGCGTGTCTTTGGCGCTGATCCCGCAGTTATTCGGTCTTACCTGCAACGATGTCTGTCCGCTTCCCGCGCTTTGTAGCAGGGTTGTTGCGGGGGGGGGGGGGGGGGGGGGGGGGCGTGAAAATTTGAGGGGGTTTCGGGCCCTCCAGTTTTTCCCCTCCACCCCCTCTTATTGCCTAAACCGCACGCTTAGCCCTATTTGCAAATATCGGCTTATCTTCCAAGGTCTATCTTGGTTTTTGCAGGAATGTTCGTTGATAAGCAAGCCTACCACTTAAATTTGAAAGCAATGTGTATTTTGGGAAGAATTTACTCGTAAAAAGTAATTAAAGTGAACTACTAATTACCGAATTAAAAATGTAATCGAAAGTTGCTTAACAACTCAGAAACGTAGTCAAATTACAGTAACTTGAGTAGAGTATTTAAACTACTTACAAGTCTCGATGCTACCGACCACGTTCACGAGCAGGCTGGACACCCGGAGGTAGCGAAACGCACCGAGGACGTGGACGGAGGGTGGGCCGGTCACATCGCTTCCGACTGTCCGACTCAACACGGCTTGCCACGGACGACGTTTTTCCCTTTCTTCAACGCCATCTCTCTCTCTCTCTTTCTCTCTGTCGTGTTCAAACTAAAATGACGGAGCGGTGAAATGTTCACGGACCACGGCGCCAGTTTGCACACCCTTTTACACTCAGTCCTTCCGCAGCTGACGCTATACGACTTGACGGTGCTAATCAACTTAGTGCCAAACGTTGACCGTCACGGCAGTCGTCGTCTTTGTAGGTTTTGCTTCCACTGCAGCAAACCCAATCACGCGCTACAAAAAAAAAAATAAAATAAAGGAAAGCTTAGGACCATGGCACATCCACTGTCCGTGATTGGTTTAGCGCGTGGTAGCCAACGCACAAATACGACGAGAGCCGTGATTGGCGTTGCTTGATTGATCAAGGACTCATCTGGCGGACAGTAGAGTCATAAAGAGGCAGCGTTTAAAATGAAACACGACATCACTTCAGTTCGTGACGTCGCGCGTAGCCACGTGGAAATTAAGCCGGCCCGAAGCAACCTGGGTAACTTGGTGTGACCTGATGCAATCGTCTTAAACATGCCGGGGCTTTGTTGCTCATTATTTTGTTGTTGTTGTTGTTGTTTTTTGCAAAAAACATTTGTTTTAAGCAATGAAGTTTAACAACAAATAGTCCCGATGACTCGAAAAAGCGGCTACATTATGTGTAATTTTATCATCTGAGAAATTTTTCGAATATTGCTTGCCTCATAGAAAAATGCGGTAAAACTGCGGTAAACCTACCACGAGATGAAGTAAATGATCACTCGACCGATTATTTGCAGGCGTCTACCTTAGATGAGCATATAAATAAATAAATATATATATATATATATATATATATATATATATATATATATATATATATATATATATATAAACAGGGTGTTTCAGAGAACGCAGGCCAAATCGCCCCTGCGAAAACTACTCATCGCAACAAAAAAAATGCTTCTGGCGTTTTGGTTCTAGGACATTTAGGAAAATTATTAAAGTCCGGGATAATTAAGTTGTTAATTATTTTTAGTAATAATCTTTTTTTAATAGTGTGATTAAGGGCATGGTTTAAATTAGAAAATTGTTCAGCATCATCGAAAAACACTAAGTCAACAAATTGCAGAACGATAGAAGGCACGCGAAGCATTTTACGGTTTTCTGAAAAACCGCACAAAATCGACGGGTTTTTAAGTTTCGGTTTGCTATCAGAGCGCATCTAAGCCCTGGCGGCACCGCGCCCCGTGGAGAGATAGTGCATGCCAGCGTCTGCTGCGTCGCGCGATGACGGCGCAGAATAGGTTGGTTGCACTATCTCTCCAAAGGGGCGCGGTGCCGCCAGGGCTGAGATGCGCTCTGATAGCAAACCGAAACTTAAAAACCCGTCGATTTTGTGCGGTTTTTCAGAAAGCCGTAAAATGCTTCGCGTGCCTTCTATCGTTCTGCAATTTGTTGACTTAGTGTTTTTCGATGATGCCGAGCAATTTTCTAATTTAAACCAAGCCTTTAAACACAATATTAAAAAGTTAATTATGCAAAAATAATTAACAACGTAATTATACCGGACTTTAATAATTTTCCTAAATGGGCCCCTGGCCCAGGACCAAAACGCCACAAGCCTTTTTTCGTTGCGACAAGTAGTTTTCGCAGGAGCGATTTGGCCTGCGTTTTCTGAAACACCCTGTTTATATTTGTGTGTGTGTGTGTGTGTGTGTGTGTTTGTGTGTGTGTGTGTGTGTGTGTGTGTGTGTGTGTGTGTGTGTGCAAGCTGAATAGAAGAGATCCTAAAAATATGTAAGACCCCATAAAACAAACAAAAATATAATTTCGCTTGGGTCAGATTTTTAACTTAAACTGTCAACGCACATGTCAGAACTTGTGTAAACCGTACTCAAAACATTTTCATATTTGCAAAAAGAAGGGTCTATCAGGCGAGGACTGTTTGTCAACAGATTTGCTGATCGGTCTGAATATTGATTCAGGCCTAGTTCGAACGAATCAGGCCCTACGAGAGTCAATATTTGTTACTGTTTTATAATTCGAGGTTGATTCGAAATCACCATCTGATTACGGTATATCTGTTACATTTTATCAAATAAATTAAATCTTAATTTACCTACGAGCGAATTCTAACTAACAAACCAGCTTTTCGGTTACGTGTTCGGCCAGGCTTTGCAATACAGAGTTAATTCCAGTGTCCCCAGGCCACTAACTGCAATTCAAAATGTTAGCGTAAACGTAACTGCTAGCATATAACTTACAAAAAAATTAGTGAGTGTAGAATAAAATGCTAACACGAAATCGTTTAGTATTTTAGTATCGAACCAACGCATATCGCTGGCAGCAAGAATGAAACTTGTTGATTTTGTTTGTCATGAGGAAATACTCTTACACAATCGAAATAAGAATTAAAGAAAATATATTATTTAATATTTGTTAAGGCTCATTACGCCATTTTGCTCCACGTCAAAGGAAAAGCGAGCATCCGACCAAAACGTTTTGAGGTCTCACATCCTTCGACAAATTTTCTCTTTGCTTATATTATAAGACAGCTCAGATTGCGTCCCTCCCTTCATCGGTGTTGCATCATGCAGTTAAAGACCTGCGTCTAGACAATCATACTTACTTCCTCACAACACATTTGCATGCGCACGCAAGCAATTAAAGTTAGGTTAAAAACCAAGATATTCGGGTTTCCCGGCTGGTCCTTTCAAGTCAGGAAGACATTGAGAGTGTCCCACTACGATCTCTTTCAAGTGAACGTCCCTGCAAATGAAACCAGTTGCAATGGGTAAGCCAGATACATACTCCGTGTCACTTTAAGTCCGACCGCGGCCGAAGCTATGCGGAGAGCAAGTCGTCTGCTTCTTGCGCAGGAGTTGCGGTGACGTCAGAACGGCGCCGAGCTCTGATTGGTTCTGATTGGAAGGATTGTGGGCACACCTTTATACTAGATGCCTAGACGTCTGCCCACCATTATTTTTTGATCAGCCAATCAGAGCTCGGCGTTCTGACATCATCGCAATCCCTGTGCAAGAAGCAGACGAATTTGCGCTCCGCATACGACCCGATCAAGTCAAACAAGTAGCGCGTCAAAAAGTGCATCGTCACGGACGGCGCTCGGCGCCTTTGTGCATTTCCTGTCACCATCTGAACTAACCATGCACAATGAATGCGCCGTGGTCCTGCACTTTTCTGTGTACGTGATTGGTTCACGGATCACACACTCGAAGAAATCTGGAGCGTCTGCTCTCTCGCAGAGCACTTGTGAGAGCCTATCGCTAATACGTTTAAGCCTAAAAGAAAACAGTCTGAGCAGTGGCACTGAGCATGACGTTTCACCATGCTCAGTGCCACTGCGCAGGCTGCTTCTTGGAGGTCTAAAGAACTGTGCAGCACTTGTTCAAAAGCGGACGCTTTTTTAAAGTGTAGCATGGGCTATAGTCAGACTTAAAGTGGAACAGAGTGCTGTTCGTTGCGACTGCAGTAAAAGGTCAAATCTCCATAGATTTGTTTCAATTCCACACCATAATATTGAAGGGTGTTGCATTTGGCCTCTGCGGAAATATAACACACTCTAAAAAAAAGCCCGTGCGTCCACATTCCCTCAAAACACTCGGAGGGTCTATCACCGCAGCTTACGGAGGCAGCTCAGCTAATGACGATCCCGAAACGTATGTTTAGACAAAAAAAACGCAGTCTGAGTTGTAACATTAAGCACTGCAAAACGTCACGCTTGCATTGCCTAATGTCACTACTCAGACTTCGTTTTTTGGTCTAAACAGATGTTTCGGCATTGTCATTCACTCAGTGTTGTACGGAACGGCGTTCCAAGGAACGACGTTCCTGGAACGCGTTCCTTTTTGGAGGAACGAAGGAACGCCGCCGTTCCATTTTGCATCGCTGGAACTGGAACGGGAACGCGTTACATTTTTACTGGAACGGAAAGAGTAACGGCGTTCCTTTTTTCGTCCAGCGGGGTGATCTTTATTTTATTTCTAACAGGAAAAGTATACGAAAGTACAAAAACAATAGCTTTACGAAGTGCAGGATCTCTTTAACGTTTTGGCTACTAATCTTATAGATTATTTTGTGTGGTCCTCGCTTGCTAACAGTTTCGGGTGCAGGAGAGCTGCGGGCATTGATACTTTTTTGAGTGCCCGAAACTGTGGTACAAAAAGCAAAACTTTTAGTCGTATAGGAAAAGACAAAGGAAGAGGGTTGTTTCAAACTCAGCTGCTTTTTTTGGTTCCACGAATCCTCATACACCCAGAAATATTTTTCCAACTACAGCCATTTTTGAACTTCAATAACGAGACCTCCAATTACAACAAGATCGCAGGTTGCCAGATATCGGACTCACCCTTGTATTCCGACCATTATTCACTTAAAAGATACACAAAAAAATAATAACCTTTATTCCTACAATTGTCCCCCACCTTCAAACTGAACAACAAATCTAACCTTCACAACGAAGTATTTCTAGCTTTCAAGACAGACTTTCCAAAAGCCCCCACCCTCTCCTTAACTTGCTCGTCTTACGGACAGCAACATCGAGAAGCAACTGTTGTTAAGTTCTAACACAGGACTCTGTTGAATTGAGACGTGTGAGGTAGTTGTAAAACGCTCGTGCAATCTTGGATAAAAGTACATTCGGCTCGTCTCAAATTATCCGCTACAAACATGGAGATGGTTAATAGCTGAGATTTTTAACATGAACATATCAACAAATGAAACCCTGCTTCCGCGTGTTTTCTTCTCCTGTTGCCCTTCCATCACGACATACAAAATCGTAAGCTGACTATTAATGGGATAGATAAAAAAAAAACTTTGTTTGATTTAACTAAATATGGTAATTATCAAAAAAATACAAATGTAACGTATATGTAACGATACGTTCCATTTCTTAAACTGTAACGGGAACGAGTTCCTTTTTCACATATGGAACTTGTAACGGGAACGCGTTCCAAAAATCAGAAGGAACGAGGAACGACCTTTCGTTCCTTTTTTTGAGGAACGTGTACAACACTGCATTCACTGAGCTGCCTCCGTAAGCTGCGATGATTGGGTCTCCGAGTGTTGTGCGGGAAAGTGGACGCACGGGCTTTTTTTAGAGTGTGCGGGGATCCGAGGAAACTGGGATATTACTTTTAATGCCGAAACGTAGGAGCTTGCGTTGGTCTACGCAGGTATATATATGACACAATCCAAATGCGATGATTTGTGTCCTCGGCCCATAAAAATAAGAATGCTCCCCTAAACCAAGAAATCCAGACGGGGTATTTTAAAGTACGCTTACCTGCTTTTAACAACGTTGCAAAAAATAAATAAATAAATATATATATATATATATATATATATATATATATATATATATATAACTGAGAAGAAAAACCCTTAGTGAAAACAGCAACAACGGACGATTTAATCTTCCGTTGTTGCTGTTTTCACTGAAGGTTTTTTCTTCTCAGTTTGTATACCCACGCCTTCGGCCTCCCGCCACCATGCCCGTTACATATATATATATATATATATGGCATATCGTAGTGGCACGAAAACAAAAAGCTCAGCTTTCTTTATAACATCAGCCTATCCACAGTATTTTCCGTCTTGTCTCCTATAATCACGCTCATTTTCTTTTCTTTCTACAAAAAGTGAGACTAAATATATTGGGGAATTACGAGGTCTCCTTCAACTTCACAGCTGGGAGACCTTCACGACTACGTGAGGTGGCGAAAAAAAATTAAGCGAAGATGAAACTGTCACCGGCCTGGATCCTTATTCTGTGTCTGACGAGCATGGTGATTGGACGAGATCTCACCAAGGCTCCGAAATTCTCCCGTACGTGTGGTTATACCAAAATATTTTGTTATTTATTTACTTATAAGCGGACTGAAAACATTATTATTTCGCCGACTAGCCGCGATTCCAGTGTTCATTTATAAATTTAATAATAATGCGGGGATATGCGAAACACTCACATAACTTTGACACATTCATGTTTTCTGAAATAATTATGATTTTTAATTCATGAGACTGGGAGGGAAACTTGCAGACAATGTAAAAAAAGTCCAAAAACGTCGACGAACAGTGTCTAAAAACAAAGTTGAGACGCTGCCCGTTCACTTTCTTTTGTCACTTTTACTTTGTCTTGAAGTTTCGTTTCCTTTCTCAGGGTTCAGTCATAAAGCTTAATACGCACCATGTCGCCTGCACTTTGACCATTTTGTTTCTAAAATGCTATTTATGGTAGCATTTTAGCATCCATTGTATGCACTTTGCACCGATTCATTTTTTTTTTTTCAATCAAGTAACCTGCGAAGACTGTGTTTCAGTCACCGTACTTTTTGCATTTCACATAGAATAGGCTACTTTATTAAAGACTCTAAAGGGGCACTCACCCAAGGGAAAAGCCCCGGGGATTTCTCCCCGGCGCGCGCTCATCACGAGACGAAAACGCGAGGCTTTTGTACAACGCAAAGCCTGACATTTTCGTCGCGGGATGCGCGTGCCGTAGAGAAATCCCCGGGATTTCTCCTCCGTGTGAATACCCCTTAAGGCGTCCTAGATTGATTTAAATAAAGTTGTTGGTTACTTAAGAAGGGACGGGTTGGAATATAAACAGTGTGATATGATTGCGTGGTATAGTATCACGACGAAACATTAAACGTCGACAACCTGACAGAGCAACCTAGAATTTAGAGGCCACAAGCGAGAAAGATGAGTGTGGGATTTAAAACATCTTTGAATGTTATAATCGTTAGTGCGAAGAAAAACAGTTGTATAAAAAAAATTTCACACAAGGCAACAAATATATTATAATTGAATAATGCAACTACCTTAAGTATTGACAAGTTGAGCTGATATGTAATCGTGACAGTGTGTGTATTGTCGGTAGATGTGCCAATGGTGCGTCAGCTCCTTGTGCCCAATCTATCTATTCGCATTCTAAAATTGAATATTGGCCTCTAGTATCCCGTTCGGGCTGCTTTTTGGTAAACAGTGCTCTGGTCAGTTTTGGTAATGCGAACTTTACAGATGGTCGGCCTTTTGGATCCGTGTCCTTTAATATCATATCACGTTCACAAAGTTTTTCAAGAATTCGTTCATGGCCATATTGTCACGAATGCCAGATTATTAGGCAACGAATGAACGGAAACTAGACGTTTAATTTGGCGAACTTGTGCCGAAAACAGAAATACAAAAAGGTAGCGTCGCAGGCGCCGAAGGTCGGAGGAGTAGCATGGTCGAGCGCAAGAGCGAGACTGACTTGTACGGCGCAGCGCAGCTTCTTTTAAGCCTTTCCTGGGAGCCTAGAAGATTCTGCCTCGATTCTCGAACTATACATTCTGAAAATGAACAGGCTAGACGGTTCTTCAGCCTTCTCGAATCTTCTACTTGCGTAACGAAAGATAAAACGACACGCAGTGCCGGGAATCGAACCCGAGCCACTTGCGTGCTTGCCAAACCAGCTGCCGACTCGGCTACGCAAGCGCGCGGCATTACTCTCCCCCTTTAAAAAGCGAATCGCCCCGATTCAACACGGAAAAAACAAGGCAAATCAAAAGAACGGTAAAGTAAAGGTCATCTACAACACAAAAAGTCCGCAGCCGTATCGAGTGTAGAATGGCTTGAGAGTTGAATGAAGTGAACCACCTGGGATCGCGGTAGGCGTCGTGGTGATGCTTGCGTTCCATCGAAAACCACTTCGAAGTTGAGCTCCCAGAGGTGACGAAGCACCTTGTATGGTCCAAAGTACCGTTTCAAGAGTTCGTCGCTGAGGCCGCGGCGGCGGATGGACGTCCACACTCACACCCTGTCTCTGGGCTGGAAGTGGACGTCCCGGCGGCGAATGTTGTAGCGGCCAGCGTTGACGCGTTGCTGGTCTTGAATCCGGAGTCGGGCAAGCTGGCAGACATTTCGGCCCGTTGAGCAAGGGCGTCGTCGCTCCCATCGCCAGCTGGCTCATGGGACAGCATCACGCCGAGCATGGTCGTTACCTAGCGATCATGCAACAGCTGGAAAGGTGTTAACTTCAGAGATCTTTTGAACCTCGAACCTGACGTAGAGCAACACCTCGTCCCACGTCTTGTGCTCTACGTCGGCGTACATTGAGATAAATGTACGTCGACGTAACGCAGCGTGACCGACTCGGAATAAACACAATAAAAATACTGATGCCTCAATGCAGGACAAGAACGATCACCGAATGCAACGATCTTCCACGTGGCGATGTCGGTACAACATCCTAGGATGTCTTTTATCTTCTATTGGTACCTACTTGTGAGTGAAGTGTGTTTATTTTGCTTGTATTTTTCATTGTTTATGTTAAGTAACGAAGGATTTTGTTAGAAATAAGTAAGATTTGTTTTAGAAAAGTCTATCTTTCTACAGTTGCGTCGGCGTCGTTTTTTTTTTTTTTTTTTTTTTTTTTATTTCCTCTTTGTGAGTGTCGGCGTTTTGGAGGGAGCATTTGCGTGGGCAGAGCGGCCGGGAGCTGGGAGCGTTTCCCCCGCGGTCGTTAAGGAAACGTATCGGGTTTTGGGAGTCTGCTCGGACAGATCCCTTCTTGCAGCTGGTTGTGGCTTTTAGCCTAATGTGCCTGTATATAGAGGGTTTTGCCGCTCAGTGTAAAATTGTTGATTTTTGCCCGATGCAATAACTTTGCGGTTGGCGCCAGTCAGACTAGGAAAAAGCAGAGAACAACTCTACAAGGAATTTAGGTTTGGCTGTTGGAGCGCCAGGATGACAGCTCGCCGACCATTGGATAACAGTGTACCACGTGTGAGTGGTGGAATTTGAAGTGATTGGTTCGTCTCCGGAGGGAAAGGAGGCCCCTACGAGTCTAGGAAAGGGCTGCCGAGAGGATTCTCGGGGATTCGGCTTTTGAGATCAGGCAAATTCGGCTCTTGAGACTGGGGATTAAAGTATAAGTTTTAATTTTGGGAGTTTTGTCATGTAAATTATTGTTGACTTGTTGTCGTTTTGTTTTGAAAATAAACGTGGCCACACTGGCCATCGTAAACCAACCACGTCGTAATGTGTCCAGCGGGATCGAACAACTTTTAGTTTTTTTTTCTTATTCGACTTTCCGGGGGTCTTGCATCATCATCGGTCGTCACCATCCTGACCGGCCCCCTCTACCCTCCTTTGGAAAGTTGACTGTCTCCTTTAGAAGTTCACAGCAACACCCCGCTATTTGGTCATATCTTACCGGCGATTGCGGCGCCTTATGTTTATGTTTACGTCCCCTGCTAACAATTTTGTTTGGCCCATATAGTTGTTTTTTCACTCTTTAGTGTACCACTTCACTTGTTTACCCATACTATCAACTGTATGTAGTATATGCCTTGTTGGTTTCTCTTTCTGATGCTTTTGTTCATGTCAAGAGATGTCACATGTATTAAAAAAGACTGTATGTAACCACTCCCGTCCTGGCTGCCAAAAAGGCAGCTAACAGTATTGAATAAAAAAATAAAAAAGTCATGTCGGCGATCGTCTTGTGTAGCCACTCCGTCAGCCCATTGATCTGCGGTCGTAACGCAGTGGTACGACGGTGGCTGATGTTACTGAGCCGAAGGATTTCTTAGGTCAGCTTTTCCATGAACGATGATCCCTGGTCAGTGATCAGGACGTTGAGGCCACCGTGCCGAAGGACGATGCACTCGACGAAGAGCTTGGCGACTTTTACGGCGGTTCCCACCGGAAGGGCTTTCGTCTTGGCCTATCGTGTGAAGTAATCGGTTGCCACGATTATCCACCGGTTGCCTTGCATAGACAGAGCGAATGATCCAATCAAATCCATCTGCTGTAAAGGTGTGGGCGGGGGCGCAATTGGCTGCACAAGTCCCGCCGTCTTGGTCGGCTCTTTCTTGGGCTGTTGACGTTTATGGCATGATCGGACGTAGAAATGGACAGTCTTCGGGTGCTTGGCATAGTAGTACTTCTCGCGAATCCTGCTCCCACTAGCAGTGCTAGCGGGAGTAGACTCGACGGGGCCTTTTGAAAGACAGTTGGCGCCACTGTGCTTGCGGTCGGACAGTCATGTCACGACACGACAGTCATGTCGAACTCTTCCAATCGGAGACTACAGCGAGCGAGACGTCCTGACGGGTCTTCAACAATGGTAAGCCAACAAAGCGAATAATGATATGTGACCACTTGGAACGGAGTGCTTAAGGAAACTGCTTATGGCCCAGACGACAGCAAGGCATTCCTTCTCGGTCGTCCAGTAATTGATTTCGGCCTTTGAACGTGTCCGACTGGCGTAGGCGATTACTCGTTCCGTTCCCTTCTGCGGTTGGACCAGCACAGCTCCTAGCCCCGTATTACTTGCGTCCGTGCGAATTTCGGTCTCAGCAAATTGGTCAAAATGTCAGAGGATGAGAGGCGTCTTGAGTGTTCGCTTCAGCTTGTCGAAGGTTAGCTGCTCCTCTTTTGTCCACTCGAACTTTACGACTTTTTTTTTTTTGAGACATGTGTCAGCGGCACGGACAGCGTTGAAAAATCTCGAACAAACTGCCTATTGTCTGCACAAAGTCCGATAGATCTTCGCACGGCCTTCTCGTCGGGTGGCGATGAAAATTCAGCCACGGCATGCGTCTTCCCGGGATCAGGAAGAATATCTTCATTCCCACAACGTGACTCAGGAACTTGAGTTCGCCACAGACGAAACGACACTTTGATGACTTGAGCGTCAGTTCCGCGGTTTTGATGGAGTGAAGCGCAGCCCGAAGGCGTCTCAAGTGTTCGTCGAATTCAATAGACCGATCTCACTAGCTAGTTTGGTTACGCCGCCGCTGCCGCTATGCACCGAGGGAAATGTAGTCGTTTTGCACGTGCGACAACCTTGCTGTAGGTGTGCGCGTGCTGGGCCCGAGACGGCAGAAGTCGTCTCGGGCACTGTCTCCTGCCACCTGTTAACTAAAGTTATGACGGCTTCACGCATGCGCCGAACGCTTAGTAAGATCGATCTAGTGAAAATGCGACGACGTCATCGAGGTAGGTGAGGCAGCTCGGCCATTTTAGACCTGATAGTATATGCGGTCTCCGTGACACGCTGGAGGGTGGCTAGTGCTGTACAAAGTCCGAAAGACTTTGTACAGCACTTGTACAATCTGTCGGGCGTGACTAAGGTAGTTTTTTCGCGGTCGCGGTGGTTGACTTGGATCTGCCAGTAGCTTTTCGGTCCATCGACGAAAAATATCAGGCAGTCGGTTCGATGTGTCGTCGATGCGGGAGAACGGATGCCTATCTTTTTTGGTCACGGCGTTCAGTCGACGGTGTAGCCACGCAGAACCTTAAAGTTTCGTGCTTCAACTTTACGAGCACAACTAGGGGCCCAAGGACTGCTTCAGGGTTGGATGATGTCGTCGTCGAGCACCACCTGATCTTGCTGTTGAATAGCCTGTCTTTACTTTAAAGAGACTCGATACAGCGAGACACAGCGACTGTTGAACAGGAAGGTCGTCGTCGGGGGTGGCAATGCGGTGCTTCGCTACCGTCGTTTGTCGAGCCCCATGAGGACGCGGCGAAGCGCTCGCTGAATTCACCGAGAAGCTCAAGCAGTTGTCGTTCAGTAGCAGGAAGCTTCGGGTCGATGTCAAGTTGCGATGGCAGCGTTCTTTGGTGCTAAGATGAATACGGGTTTTCCGGGGGCGCAGTTATCGCTGCTCTGTCCCTGAGTTCCTCGACGTGGCCCACGGCCGTACCTTTCGTAAGGTGTTGCGTCTCTTGTCGAAAACTTGTAACGACGACCATGGCACGCCCGTCCTGAAACTTTGTTACACCTCTTGCGACGCCGATTTCTCTTCCTAGAAGCAACTGGAAGCTCCCCTCAAACAGAACTTCGTCGGAGGAAGCTTCATCGGTCCTGACAGGTACAGAAACGGACGGTCGTCGTGGCAGGTTTACATTTTCGGCGAGGACTGGGATTCGCGGTGACGTAACTCTGGGTTTTTGTAGCGCCAATCTATTCGCGGACCCAGGTCGATGACGGCGCCGTATTCGCACAACAAGCTCATACTTAGAATACCCTCGCACATTCCTGAAGAGCGACGAACTTCACCGGGCAGGTTTTACCGTGGATTTCGACTCCTGCAGTGCACCTCCCGACAGGCGTTATAAGGGCCATCCGGCTCTTCGAATTTGTGGTCCATCCCCTGAAGTTGTCACTTTCCGAAGGCGTCGAGATGCGTCGAGGCCTCCCATTCAAGACGGAATAGCCCATCCCGGTATCCAGAAGTGCCGACGCGTCATGGCCGTCGATGACTACGTTGAGGTTGTTGGGCACTGTTCCGGGAGCTTTGTTCCGAGGCGGTCGTTGCTAGAGGGGGAGCTGTCCGGTCGTTCTTGGAGGATCTTCTCTTTTTCGGCGAACGGGAACTCCACCTTTTTTCTCGGCGAGGCACGGGTTACAAAATTTTGTTACGTTGTGGAGACAGGGAACGGAATCCTTGGGGTCCAGCCGTCAGCAGGGAACTCGATTGACGGAGGTATTCCTCAATGTCCTATGGCTGCTCTGCAATCCGTAGTCGAGGGTCATTAGTCGCGAACCCCAGCACACCAATGTGGCGGTAGGTGCGCTTCCGGTAAATGCAGTCGGCTTCCCACAGTGGTAGCAAACAGGGCGCCCTTCAGCTGTTCGCCACACATCCATCTTCCTCGACTCGGATGACTGCGGTTGGACTTACTGGGCCCGTCCTTCGTTGCATCGGCTGTGCTGGGGTGCTAGAACTTCACGCCGAGGTGGCACCCGGTAACGGTGAGCAGCTGGCGGCGGTCGTCAGGTCATGGCGGCGTAGCTGAGAATGGGCTCTTCCGGTGCTACCACGGTGACGGGAGCATCTGGCTGGAAGGCTCGCTGAACCTATTCTCGGACGACATCGGCGATTGAAATCGAAGCAGGGCGATCAGCAGCGGGCAGAGTTTTCCGGAGCTCTTCCCGAATGACGTCGCGGACAATTTCTCGAAGATTGTCAGCGCCAATGCCGCCCGGGCTGAATTGAGGAGATGCTAGAGTCGAAGAAACTATCATACCTGTGAGCCGGCTGTAGTGGCAGGCTCGGACCGACAGTGCACGCTTGATGTCTGTTGCTTCGACAACGAATTCGTCGTTGCCGAAGCAACAAATCCTTACCCCGCACCTGCACCAAAATGACACGAACGACAGATGATGAGGCGATAAATGAACAGAAACCAAAAGTTCAGTTTGGCCAACTTGTGCCCAAAAAAAGTGCAAAGAGGTATCGTCGACCGCGTCGAAGGTTGGAGGAATAGCACGATCGATCGCAAGAGCTAGACTGACTTGTACGGCGCGGCGCAGTTTCTTATAAGCCTTCCTCAGATCCTAGAATATTTTGCTTCAATTCTTCTTGAACTATACATTTTGAGCATGAATAGGCTAGACGGTTCTCCAACCTTTTTGAATCCTCCACTTACATAAAGAAAAATCAAACGACACGCAGTGCCGGGAATCGAACCCGAGCCACTATCGTGTGTGCCAGATGTGCTGACGACTAGGACACGTAGGCGCACGATAATAGGATGAATTGTTTCAAAATCCAAAACCCACCACCAGTCATATCACAAAGTTCATCACGATTCAAAAGTCACCGCTACTCATATCACACAGCCTATCAATACAAAACGAAAGTAACGACCTCTCACATAACCTCCAACCCAAATGAGAATCACACACATCACCAAAAATCGCTGACTCACAAATATCATGAAATATCACCGATATCACCGACTTACAAAATCACGAATTATCACTGATTGGAAAAATCAAATTGTTATAAAAAAACGGCGATGTTTGCAAAGCAGCCGACTTTCCCAGCGACACCCAAGAGATATGGCCCAAGATATACGATGCATATACGTCTACTTTGGGCCCACACGTGATGTTATAACTATATTGGAAACACCAATGTACTGGCCGTTTTCAATGGAGCAAGAGCAAGCACACCGTCCGTGCCCTGTCGCACAATTATAGGCTCAACGGGCATGAAAAAACATATCGCTTCATACGGCAGCTATTTTCTTTCTTGACGATTTTTGATGGCAGCATTATAAGAAAATACTTGCTTTAAAGGTATTGTTTGACAGCATAGAAGCCCGAACTCGTAGCTTTATCATTGCCAGTTCCTCCTGCTAAGCGACAGTTTGAGTAGCCGAGGTGCCTCCTTGAGCAATGAGCTCGCGCTTGTAACCTAGTCGCCGTTGCGGTTGATTTACGTGAGAAAGAGAAGCAAATATTTAGACGATAAAATACTTAGTCCAAAACAAAACAGCCTAGTCGAAAATGTGCGAACAGGTTATGTGAGCATGGCCGCTTGCGGGCCGCGTCCCAGAGAATCGCGGGCAACATGCGGTCCGCGGGCCGCTCGTTTGAGACACCTGTCCTACAGTATGCCAGACGCGAGAGGTCCAGTCAAGAATGACGCAATCTCGTAATGTAACTATGACCACCTCCAAGGGGCGACTATGTCCTTCGGAACATGAGTGATGCTGACGTTTGAAATAATTGGTACAATCCCCACGCAACGTTTTTTTTTTTTTTTTTTTAATATAATGACATTAAACAAAACCTAAACATAGAATGCCCACCGCAGTATAAAGTCCACGCGCGCTGACATAAGAGGCCATCGCACAGCCCTCCTGCTGGCGGCAGCATAAAACGTCCGCGCGCTGCCGAAAAAAGCAAGCGCCCACCTTCTACACCTGACAGGTCGAAACGCGCGGGCACGGGGGGGGGGGGGGGGGTGTTAAAAACAAATGCACCACCCTTTCTCGTACGGCAACCGAAAGGCCGAATACGCGTGCGCAGTGCGGTAAGGATTAGGGCCAACATCTCGCACTCCTTGCCACGAGCCGTCATCAACGTTTACTCAGTGCAGAGTCAGTCCCCATGAGCGTCCCTCGATCCCGACCGCGACGGCAGCCCCCCACACCCCCCAGAACCTACCTCTGAGGAGGCGCTTTTACAGTTGCGCCATTCAAGACTCCAGTGCCCTGACACGCGGTATACTGCGCGCGAGGTCGAGCAAGCGCAGTCATTTGATCAAAAAACCATATCGCTAGTACTATAATTGGGTGGAGGCATATCGCTAGTACTATAATTGGGTGGAGGCTGAGGTTACGGCATTGCGTAGTTTATACTTGCAGTAAAAAAAGACGGTTTTCTTTTTTTTACGAGCTCATGGTACATTGTATCTTCATTGTTTCCTTCCATAAGAGAAGGAGCGAAAAAGCAAAAGCAGCATGATATGGCGCCCGATAAAGCTTCTAGTTCTCACCCCCTCTCTAACCTCGCCCTAAACAAAAAAAAAAAAAAACCTTTCCATAGTGGGGTGATACTAAATTATACAAAATAAATTCCCTTTTCGGTGGGTAAAGATGCGAGAACAGCGTCAAAAACACGCACCCAGAACACGAAAACAAATGTTTAACTCGGAGATCATTAAATGCACAATGGACACAGTTAAAATCATAGGTATACGAAATAGTTTATTTGCCAGAACTCAAATCAAACAGATAGAATCGTCCCATTCTCTTTAGATTCAAAAGTGTGAAATTGAGCAATCGAATGCCCCTGCTCGTTTTTCTTCTGGATGTTTAAGCGTCAACCCCTTGCAGCACTGTGCATTCAGATGGCGTCGTATGCCTTATTCTGCATAATACTGAGGTGTCGTTCACCATTCCTTTTTCATCGGCCTAGAAAAGAGCAGTCCCACTTATCATAATGCTTGCACTGTTAATAAGAAAAAAAAAACAAAAAAAAAAAACACGGAGCAGTGTGTTGTCTAGAACTGAATCTGTAAAATGCGGTGCGAACAAGCAAGTACAAACCGCTAAAACACATTCGCTCAAATTAATTTTTGATCAAGGCCAGTACTGCATTATAAAACGTTCCTGTGAGTCTACTCTCCCGCAGATCACTCGTTGAGCCAGTCACTCCATGACCCATTCCAAAGCAGAGCGCAAGTTCGTCTGCTTCTTTCGCAGGGGTTCTGGCGACGTCAGAAAGATGTCGAGTTCCGATTGGCTCTGACTGAAGGATAGAGGGTAGCCCTCAAAGCAAGCGGCCTTGAGGTCTACCCACTATCCTTCAATGAGAGCCAATCGGAACTCGCCATTCTGACGTCGCCAGAACCCCTGCGAAAGAAGCAGACGAACTTGCGCTCCGCATAACTTTTTTTTTTGTACTGAGCCGTGAAACGCCTTCTGAGCACGCGCAGTAGTTTTCTTCTGCTATGTGCCAAGCGCCGCGCATGCGTCCACAAGCGACTCGGCCATTGCGCTTGGGGGATGAGCACTGCAAAGGTTTATGGATGAGCTGATGTGAATTTCGAGGCACAAATGAACGTTTCAACTCGTACGGCGGGCAAGTTCGTTTTCTCGTTGCGCACCTCGTGCGTTTGTTTACTCCTCGAACGCGCCTACGTGCTTTTGCCCCCCCCCCCCCCCCCCCCCCTCCCTCCTCTTGGACCTTAGCCAATGACGATGGCGATGACGAGGTGTTTGGCCGCCTCATCATTGGGTGTTCCTTGCACCTTCATGTTACTGTTCGATCGGCGTGCTCCTCCTTGCATGTATATGTAACGGTGCGCCAGAGACGTATTTTGGAACAACTGCTCGCCGTATAACTCCAGTCCACGTTATGGCATATTGAGCATATACGGTATAGTTTCACATGCTCAGATTGTAGTGCGTAGACGGCATTTTAGGCTGAAAAGTGGCTTAAGATGGAACACATGAGCGGTGAAACTGGGCGTCGCGCAGCACTCGCCGCTAAGCGCGACACAGGCGGCGCACTACGCGGAATTATCTGTGTCGACCTGGGGCCCCAGTCCGCACACTTGGCGAAAAAGTCGGCGAGAAATCGGGCTAGTGTGATTGGCCGCCGCCAAGTTCAAGTGCCGCGTCGGCCAATGACGGCCGCCGGATTTGTCGCCGACTGTTTCACTGGGTGTCCGGATTACGGCCCCAGATCCGAGAGACGCGGCGCCGCGCGGAAGAGACGTAGGAACGCCAGCACCGTTTGCTATGAAATTGCCGCACGGCGCCCGTTTTCATCGCTCATGTGTCCCCTGTTTTAATGTCATCTTCCCGGGCTCCCTTTGTAAATCTCAGTGATCGGCTGAACGAGTGTTTTACGAGGAAGTAAACGCACAGACATTTTCGTTTGTTTAAGGGGGTGTAGGCCTTTATCTATTTCCGTGTACACAACCGGGGGGAAGAGCACGAAGCGAGAATTTCGAGGGGCAACAAATTATATGTAATGAAACGCAATTCAGAAAGCAAAGCAGAAAAACAAATAATCCGAAACTACAAATATCATTAGGAGGTTTGGTGCGGTGATTGCAATCTATCTTTTATAGATTAGGGGGAAGTCCATTTTGTGCTTGCTATCTTACCTTCACAATTTCGCCACGCATGCAGTGCACGAAATCAAAGAGAAAAGACGCCTGTGGCGTCTTTAGGGCGCTTATAAGGTCTACGTTTTGAAATTTTGCGACGAATGATATTATTTAGAGGTATTTTACAAAACAAGCAGCTGTTCGGCGAAAAAAGTACGTGGTTGTTGGTTAAACAAGACTATTCGTATCACGCTCAATGTTCCGACGACGTCTGTAAACCTACCGAAAACGTTTTCATGAAGTCCGGGTCTTTATCCTGTTTTTCCTGAAACGACAGCGAATTGCATGAACATTATAACACGAATAAATACTATCTAAAATTAATTGCGAGGTCACTTACAGCAATAAGACATGTGGCCTCATAAGAAAACACAATTTGAGTGTTTGACATCCGTCAGAATGAGGGCGATTTCTAGAAAGGTATGACCTAGAAATACTCTTCGCAGTGCAAAACATACGTATATCTCATGACAGCCTTCTGCAGTACGGCTCGCACTTTCCTAACCGTGTTGAATGAGGTGAACAAATCTCAAGGATCGAAAATATAGATTTGAATTTTTGCGATCATGCATTCTAGTATAATTTTTTGTGTGAAATGGCCAGGCATCGTTTGTCATTGTCATGAGAACTAAATCAATGTTATAGTGATACCTTCATTATGTTTTTTGTTTTTTGTTTTTAGGATAGCTGGAGCCATATCGTTATCTACTTCCGCGATTTGACATAATCACGGTGTACGATGTATACTCTTCAGGTGAGGGCATTGACGCGAAGAACAATGGGACGCCATTGACTAGGTAAAGTCCTGTCACGAGCCCATTCCCGCGCCCAACAGCCCGCGGTGAATTAGCGTCGTTTGCTGGCGAAACGACGCACCTGTGAAAGAACACAAATAAGATATCTCGCTATTTGCCACGGCATTTCTCACGAAGCCGTCGCACACCCTTGAGCAAGGAGCTCGTGCTTGTCTGATACCATGTCACGGTGTAAGATAATAGTACTCTTCAGGTAGGGAGAGCGCGCTCCGCGCGACGTGCCGATGAAGTTCGCTTTTCACTATCTCTCTTTCTCTCTCTCCCTATGGTTTCAAGCAGCGCCCGCAGATGACTCGTCGACCCGTGGGTACGGCAAAGACGGCTCGTGCCACCTCATGCTCCACACGCGCAGAGCTCTAGCGAGGTTGTCGCACGTGCAGAAAGAAGAAAGATGTACCGGGGTGTCATGGCAACGAGACCATTGTTTTCGCTCTCACACATTTTCGCCGTTTGGCCGCCGGTGACACTGTCAGCCGCGGGCACGGTGGCCGCGGAATGATGCAGCCTTTTCGGATGTCCGTCGAACGAACGCTATCCGATTCCTCGCGCCGCGCGTTTAGCCCCGCCGTGTTGTCACCTAAAGAGTGTATCTTACTTCGTGTACCATGTCAACAATATATATATATATATATATATATATATATATATATATATATATATATATATATATATATATATATATATATATATATATATATATATATATATATATATATATATATATATATATATATGTAAATTTTTAATTTTTAATTTTGATGAAAAAAATATATGTTATGGCACCGTTTCTAAAACCGCAGTCGACACAAACCGCAAGTTCGTCGAATTTTTCGTTCTCGACTTATGAATTTTTAAAGAGGCCGCGGCGAAAAGCTGTGTTTTTCACACCCGTCGAGGGTGCCGCGAACGTACCACGCGTAAACGTACCGCGAAGGATATTTTATACAGCCAAGGCATTTTATAATAAATGGAAAGAGCGTGTTTTGGGCTCTCCGTGGACATAAACAATATCGGTGTAACCCAAGTAGATCGCCAGTAATTAATTGTCAAAGTTCGTCAACAATTGACCGAGGAGGCGTTTTTGACATTTTTACAGAAAAAAAGCAAAAGGCCTAAAATCAGTTCATGGTATTGGAAACTTTTAAATGTGTCCACAGAGTGCTTCCAAAAAGATAATATAATGTGGACTGAAAATCCATGGCAGGAGATCAAGCGAAACATCCGACCCACGACAGGTGTGAAAAACACTGCTTTTCGCCGCGGCCTCTTTAAAAATTCATAAGTCGAGAACGAAAAATCCGACGAACTTGCGGTTTGTGTCGACTGCGGTTTTAGAAACGGCACCATAACATATATTTTTTTCATCGAAATTAAAAATTCGACCCTTTTTGCCTGCACGATTTGAGATGAAACCACCCATATATATATACCGGGTGTTTCTGCGAAGACTTTCAAAAATCCTAAAAATTAGGGCGCTTGAAAAAAGAAGAAACTGTCTTCGGGAACAAACTACCAGCCACGGCGGACGTCAGGGATTGCCAAAAACATACTAATTAGCCAGCTAATTAATTAAAATTTGTTAATTAACTTTTTAGTTAGGGGAAATAGACATATGGTTCCAATTAGAAAGTTGCTGAGCGTTATTGAAAACCACTAAATCAGTCGTTTTCAGAAAGACTTTGAGCGCGTGAGAAGCGTAGTAGCGCACTAAAGTTACCGCTCTTTGAGCAGGTACAAAGCTAACGGTTGCGATAAGGCGCCCGCGCGATTTTTCCGTCTCTTATCTCGCCCCAGCCTTGTACCTGCTCCACGAGTGGTAACTTTAGTACCATACTACGCTTCTCACGCGCCGAAAGTCTTTTTGAAAATGAGTGATTTAGTGGTTTTCGATAAGGCTCAGCAACTTTCAAATTAGAACCATATGTCTATTTCCATTAATTAAAAAGTTAATTAACAAATTTTAATTAATTAGTTGGCTAATTACTATGTTTTTGGCAATTCCTGACGTCCGCCGTGGCTGGTAGTTTGTACCCAAAGAAAGCTTTTTTTTTTGACGCTTTAATTTTTAGGATTTTTGAAAGTCTTCGCAGAAACACCCGGTATATATATATATATATATATATATATATATATATATATATATATATATATATATATATATATATATATATATATTAACGACGCAACTGTAAAAGAAAAATATATATATATAAGTGAAAGATGCGTACTGTCGGAGTTACTAATTTGAAGTTTATTACGACGTTTCGAGCGGGGACCGCTCTTCATCAGGTGATGAAGTTTATTACGTCAGGTGGCGAAGTTACATCAGGTGGCGAAGTTTATTACGACGTTTCGAGCGGTCCCCGCTCGAAACGTCGTAATAAACTTCGAATTAGTAACTCCGACAGTACGCATCTTTCACTTATTAACTTTTCCCGGTCCATTGTTTTTATATTTACCTTACTTTACCTATATATATATATTTTTTTACAGTTGCGTCGTTTTTCCAGCAAGTGACGCTAGTTGGCTGCGGGCTGTTGGGCGCACGGATACGCTCGTGACAGGACAGGTCGCTCCGTGCCTTGCACAGTCCTCACCTGAAGAGAGTATCTTACACCGTGGACATAAAACGCTATTTAGAATTGATATTGCGCCGTAGTGAAGCAGGCCGCCAAAATGCTGCCACGGTCACGGGTGACGTTGAAAATGTTATTGGAATTTAGCTTATCGTATAAAATAAAACGTTCTTTGCAAATTTAAATGAAAAAGTAACATAGCAGAAGTTGAACCCGGCGCACAGTTATGGAGGTCTCTGCGGCGGCCTTAGTGTAGATTAAACATAACTCAGTTGCGTAGATTGACACTGTGGCTTATAGATTGCACTAGCTGTCTCTCCCAGGGCGATTACCACACGGAGCCAAAAGGCCAGCATCGAATATTCCAAGGAGATTTTGCTTGTATGGCCTCTTAGGCGTAGTGCAAAGTCGTTATATTCCGTGTGACTAATTGCGCGCAGTACAGGCGAAGGCGACGCCAGGCCTCGTAAAGTGACGTGTTACGCGTCACGTTTGCTCACATCCAGCATTTCAGCGGGAGTGGGAATGTATGTTCACCTCGGTTCGTGGTAGCGTCCATGGAAGCAGTTATGGAGGTCCCTGCGGCGGCCTTAATCAGCGCGACTAAAGAGTACCCATTTTGTTATATATATAAAAAGCAGGACTATAATTTCTAAGAGCGCCCGGAAAATAACTCGGCCTGGCAGCAAATCCGTGCCACTTTTAGCTTGACTGATATACGTACTGCACCACGGAAGCTGGAGTGAGTGCACGCAGATATTGCTACTGTGCTTTCATCGTACAGTTTCGATGGGTCAAGGCCATTATAATGAGGCCTTCTCATATGGTGAAAACGACACATGCGTAGTGTAGATGTGCACAACGAAAAGAGGAAAGCAGCGAAACGCAAACCCGACGTCACGTGACAGTCGGAATGGACGAAGGCTCCCAAAAACTTCTGAGAAGCGACTCGCCGATCCCAAAGTCTGAACGTCGGGGGTCGCTCGTTGCATGTTGTTATTCGGTCGCACAACCGCTGCAAGTCGCATGTGTGAACGCGCTTTAGAGCTATTCTGTGGAATATTCAACGTTCTATGGTGCTTTACTTATTTGTGTCCAAACGTGGCCAGGTGAAAAATAGCACTCCAATAAACAAGGTGATTTTATACACGACCACAATATCGGGAGGAAATCGCGTTGGGCGGGGTTGCAGTTGTTTTACCGACTACAGTTTTCACAAAGCTTTGCAATGCGAAGATTCCCCGATTGTGACGGCGCCGCATATGCAAACACATAAATCACGATTTTTTTTTCCACTCAAACTGCTGCCATAAAAGCAAGGAAGTGTCGTTGGTCAAACATGAGAAGGGAGTGATCGCGTAAGCGCTCCAGCCAACCACGGTAACCACTGGGGGTAGTGGGGAAGCATTTTCATCAAGAGTTCGAAACACTTGACGTCTAAAAAGTCCTACTTGAAGAAAGGGAATGTGACATAAAATACGTAGAGTTGCAGGCGTTGGCACTCCAGGCAACCCAAATTTGGAGGCGACTCAACCCTCAGCGAAAAATATGTTTTATTCATCTGGGGTCTTACCTGGTTGTCTTCGACGTGGGACTGATGTATATTCAAGCTTTATCAATTATACTTTATTAAATGTGGTAGAAGTTCATAAGCTATTCCCTCCCCCCCCCCCCCCGCCTCTTTCTCTCCCTGAAAAATTCTGGGCGTCACATTGAAACGCATGCACATGCGCGAGAGACTGAAGTACACGTGCCGTCCTCCTCTCCTTACGCGTTCAAGCGCGGGTCGCGGGACGAGGTGCATGCTCCCTGGATGTGTCGCAGTCTTCTAAATGCCCCGTAAGAGGAAGGAGCGAACCGAAGAGGAGATTGCTGAGCAGAATTAAGGCCCGTTTACACTCTTGCAACCGAGTACGACCGAGAGAGACGAGACTTGTTGAAACCTCTTAACGTTTCTTAGGACGAGGGAACACACTGGCACGCTGGCGCATTTATACGGTGACCCTGGAACTGCATTTCACAAGAGCGAAGGTTTTGCGGTATTTCCGAGGTCAAATGTGCGTAATGCCTATTAAAAAGGCTCGTTTATAACGTTGACGAAAGGTTTTCGAGCCAAGAAAGAAAGGATAATGCGCGAGAGAAATAGCAAATATGCCGGACCGGCCAAGTTTACACTGCTACCCAATAGATGGCGCCAGTGTGTCCTCTCCGTGTAAGAGGTTTCAAGGCACCAAGTTTTAAAAGGTCGCAAGAGCGTGAACGGGCCTTTAGGCGACATGCTTAGTACGACTGTGCCCGACGTGCCAAAGGGACGCCGGAGGAGAGAGAGAGAGAGAGAGAGAGAGCGAGTTTTGGGTAGTATTAGATAAGCAAGGAGGGCTCGTCGTGCTACGACGGATTGCCGTGTGAAGAAACGAGCCGACAAAAAAAAAATCGTGCTTAGTTACCCGATTAATTACTCGTCACTACTTCAGCAGCGGAATACATCCTTCAAAGACAACAAGCAATGCTGCCGCAGTGCAACTTAGTCTGCAGCGAATCATCACAGGAACACGGCCCCGTCTCTGAGTGCACTTATTTTAAAGTAACCTTTGGGATCATTCAGTGGACGACCAGAGCTCTCTTTTACTGCGGTGCATTAAATAAATTGGCTCTTTTAGTTTACCTTAGACAAAATGCGATAAAACGTTTGGACTTCCACCACGTCCTTTTGGCGTAAAGTGCAAAATTAAGGGCTTTTCGCGTTGTTAAATGGTTTATGCCAGTTCTTCCCAAACTCTGCTACCCTGCAACTCATCGAAAATATAAAATAACGCGTTTTAGGGTGCTATCCTCTTCCCTAACTTCCTTGGCCTAAAAAAAACAACACAATAAGTGAGTGACGAGTAGGTAGCCTAAATTCAAATTTAACGCTAAAACCAAAAAAACTGGGTACCCTACAAAAAAGGAGAAATAGATCAGTCTCTTACAGCATCGCAGATTTCCGTCAATAGGCCAGATTCGTTTTTATTTTTCTTGTTCATGTGGTCCTTCCATTGATTTGCAATCTGTCAAAAACGATTCAATATTATCTCACGTAATGGTGGTACGGGTTATATTGTGAATTTAACGAAAATGATAGATTATTTTAATTTGATCGGATTTAAAAAAACGCATAGTCTAGCACATAGATACTGTCTTTACTGCATGTGTATCAGGCTTGGCGCACATTAGATCAAAAAATAATCTTCACGGTCAGTAATTGAATTACATCAAACATACCAATTAATTTTAAATTAATGATTGGACGGGCAATGTAAATTAACCTTCGCCTAGAATTAAATATCTGTCGGGAGTTGAAAATTGAAACTGAAATAAATGAAGGCAAAGGCGATTGTGAAAACTTGCCGCCGACTGGATATCAAACTTGGTCTGCTTTTTCTTTCATTACTAGGTTTATCTGCATACCTGTGGCCCCACTTCAGTGTCCGGCCCCAGTATTCTAGATATCAGCGATTTTGTTTTAAGGATTTTGAGAACAAAATGACGCCTTATCACATCGTGCTAAACTGACCACTTAAATGTACATTTGAGAAAACTTTCAGCCCTCTACGTGTATACTCTAGTCTTTCAGGCTTAAGTTAGAGGGTGTTTGAGGATTGATGCAAATGCATAAATAATAATGCTATTAATTTCTATGAAAAAAAAAATAAACTGTACAAAAGCACCGTCTAGGTTTCGTACTTAGGTACAAACTCAAACATTATAACTTCCAGGATTTTTTTTATGAAAATGAACATAGTAAGTTCACATACTACCTTCCAAGTAAATGACTATTGCGTAACACAAACATATTTTAGCTAAGAACGTTGCAGAGACATCTTCATACAGTTTTGTTGTCATTTAAGTTTTCTGAGTGTATAAAACATACTGTTGATTTATGTATTTGTGCAGAAGCCTAAACCTCCTCACGACAACCAAAACGCAGCATGTGCTCCTACCCAATTGTGCTGCTTAAAGCCCTCATAACATAATGAGAATCTTCTTTTAAATCGCATGTGGAACGCCGTCCAGAGATCATCGTAATCATCGTTTTTTTTTTTTTATTTTAAATGCCACGTGCGGCGTCGTTGGTCTATACACCTCTCCAGCGCTTATCACAGGCGAAAATTACCGACTCACTGAACAGTGGACGCGTGCTCGGCGTATCGTATTTTGTAGATGAAAACTACTGCACATGCTCAGAACGGGTTCGACCGTCAGGTCGATAAAGATGACAAAGCACAGAAGTCTATTTCTGACAAGACTGCAAAGGCACTGACTTATGGGAGTGGAAAGGGAACATTCATGGGCAAGGTACTCCTAAAGTTTCAATATTATCGTTGTGTTAGAAAGATCTAAGACATCTATAACGTGGAAACCAAACAACTACATGTGCATGGTATAAGCTCGCGTTGCTCTATCCCCTCCTCTGTCGACTTATTTTAAGGTACACTATTAATGTGCGTCCTCTTGGGTTATAACGTATGTGTGGAAACATCTGACATCTTGGCTGGGAGCAGTCTGATGATTGGTCAAATCATTCATGGCAAGGAGATAAGCAATGGCCGAATTCTTTAGGCAACATGAGGAATCACCTTACAAATCCCGGTCTATTCTTTGTTTCGGCTTAAGGCCAGCCACAATCGGCGATGCGATGGTGTGCCTGAACCGTTCACCATTTTATTCAACACGAAATTGACACGGGTACTAACAACATAGTTTTTCTCTCTCTGTAGATGGCTGCTCAACAAAACTTGAACATTTTCGATTATAAGATCTAGAACTTATGACTGTGTTTTCACCAAAGGCAGAGCTATGACGGGGGGTCTCACACCACCATTCAAAATCGGCGGGGTGTCCGAGACCCCCCGAGATCCCTCTGACCTTAATGGTTCGGGCAATTTCAAATGCCGACCACAACGTTGTTTTTGGTCGCACACGTTGCTAATAGTTATGACGAGGCTCGATTTCATACACATCACAATTTAATCGTGGAGACGGCAATGAGAGCTGTAGTCATTCTAACCCGTGTCGGCTCGTGACCATCATTTTCTCGAGGGGCTCGAGGAAGAAGTTTTCTGCTTCTTCCGCAGTCACCACATATACTTCCCTCAGTAGAAACAAAGTTCGATCCAAATAAAGAGAAAACAAAACAAAAACACACCCGCACACTCACACATTGCAACTAAATGTTTTGGCACTGAACGCTGCAATAAATATATGTACAATTATTTACATCGCTGTGAAAATTGTTCAGTCTTAATCCCAATGCGCATGCAAGTTGCGTTTCACCGAATGCGATGGTTGGAACCGACTTATTTGTTTGTTTGTGTTAAAGTAGCGTTTGTAGCTATATTCTTCTGTATAAGCAGGTTTCAATCTATCAGTTGAGATCGTTTCATGACGGTCCCCTATGTCGATGAAGAAGAACTTCGATTTTCGGTTGATGACTTTGAATGGGCCTTGGTACGGCTGCTCAAGTGGCTTCTTTGTTCTATCGATGCGAACAAAAACATGAGTACTGGTGTCATGGTCGGTGCTGATGAAAGAAGGGTGGTTATTAATCTCCCGTAGTAAACATGGGAAAATTGAAATGTTGTCTGAGGGGGTGAGCATAGTTCGTAAAATCCTGGGCATACGTGGGCACATCAGGTGACGTGTTGTGAAGAAATTCTTCAGGTAGATTATAGTGTAGTGCCGTAGACAAGCTCAGCAGTAGAGACCACAATGTCCACTTTGAGCGTGGAACGAATTCCGAGTAGAGCAATGAGTAGCGCTTCAGTGCAGGGGATGAAGCTGTGAGCAGGCAGTGATGAACTCAGTTGTCGATGAAATCGCTCAACCATTCCATTTGCGGCCGGATGATACGCCGTTGTGCGAAGGCCTTTGATGCCAAGGAGTCGGATCAGTTCAGCAAAAATGTACGACTCGAACTGTCGGCCGCGGTCCGTAGTGACTATTAACGGTACTCCAAAACGGGCAATCCACCCTCTGACGAAAGCTTGGGCAACTGTTGCAGCTGTCATGTCGGGCATCGGTACTACCTCCGGCCATCGTGTAAAACGATCCACGCATATTAAGAGGTAAGAGAAGCCATTTGAAAGAGGTAATGGACTAACCAAATTTAGGTGAACATGCTCAAAACGTTCCGTAACTGGCGGAAATGTCGCGAATGGTGTTATGGTATGACGATGAATTTTTTTATTTTAACAAGTTGTACATGATCTTGACCACGTTCGGATATCTGTGTTCATCTTTGGCGAGAAAAAACGAGTGTTGATAAGTTTCTGCGTAGCTCGTATTCCGGGATTGGACAGTCAGTGTAGGGCATCGAAGATTTTTTTGCGGAATGCGGGTGGATTGTAGGGTCGTGCTGTTCACGTTGAAAAATCACACAGAAGCGAAATATCTGCTTACGGTTTTTTTTTCTTTTTAGGGGCAGAGATGTATTTTGGTACCCAGTGTCCGGGATTTGATGTTTTGCAGTAGCCGAAAAATCAATCTGATCGACGCCCGGTAGCTTCAAAGCAGCAATATGCACTCGTGATAACGCATCAGCAGCCACGTTGTGCTTTCCTTTGATGTGTCAGATGTCGGTTGTGAATTCACTTATGAATACCAACTGTCTTTGTTTTCTGGGTGTATAGGTATTGCCGTTCCATGTTATGGCAAATGTCAGTGGCTTGTGATCCGTGAGGATAAAAAATGTGCGACCTTCAACGAAATAACGGAAATGTTTGACGCTGAGCTAAGTGGCACGAAGTTCACGCCCAAATGCGCTGTAGTGGGTTTCTGTCGCAGTTATTATTATTATTTTTATTTTTTTTTGAGAAGGCGAGAAGTTTTCATTGTCCACTGATGTATTGTTGTAGTACTGTTCCGACGGCTGTACCGGCAGCATCTACCATAATAATGGTCGGTGCTTCAGGCTTAGGGAACAATAGCAAGGTGGCGTTGGCAATCGCAGTTTAATGGTGCTGAATGCGGCTGAGGCTGAATCAGGCCACTTGAATGGAGGTTTAGAATCTCTTGTGCCGAGCTATAAATCATTCAGCGGTTGGATGATTTCCGCGCAACCGGGAATAAAACGGCGGTAAAAATTTGCGAGTCCCGGAAACTCTCTCAGCCGACGTATGCTGGATGGTGTTGGATAGTCTCGAATAGATTTCAGTTTGTTGTCGAGTGGTCGAAGCCTCTGATTGTCAACATGGTGGCCTAAAAACTGTAGAGTTGGTACCCCGAATTCACATTTTGTGATATTAATAACAGAGCCATGTTCATCTAAACGTTTGAATAGTTGATAGAGGTGTCGTTTATGTTCTTCCTTGGATGCGCTGGCCACCAGAATATCATCAAGATAAGCGAAACAGAAGTCGAGTCCTCTGAGAACTGGGTCAATAAACCGTTGAAAGGTCTGGGCAGCATTACGTAACCCAAACGGCATCCTAACAAATTCGAAGAGGCCAAATGGAGCTACAATTGCTGTTTTTGAAATATCGTCAGGTGCAATGGGTCCTTGATGGTATGCTCTGACAAGATCTATTTTTGAAAATACCGACATAGCATAAAGATTTGCAGAGAAGTCTTGGGGATGAGGAATCGGCTGCCGGTCAGGGGTTGTGTTGTTGTTGAGGGCATGGTAACCTCCGCATGGTCTCGAGTCACCACTCTTCTTTGGTACTATACTTGTTTTAACCTCAAGAATTGTAGTAAAAAAAGTCCGGCTCCTCGCGGAGCATTACTGATTTTCCCCTTTATGTGGAGAATTAAGATATATGTACGTGCACTTCAGATTAGATATGTGTTATCTAATCAAGTCGTATACGTTTCAAGCACCAAAAGCATCACTCCTTCCTCCGACAGTCAAATCTCGTAAGAACTACTTCGCCCGGCGTATGAAAAATGCGCAAAGCGTCTTTTTTTCTTGAGGTGAAAACGAGTATAGTTGTAACGGAGATGCCCATTTGCTAGAGGAAGGTCGTATCAGTCTTAAGTCCATCATGTGCTGAAATTCTTGACATGCCACTTGCAGTTTTTCGGGAGCTAGACGACGGGCGTGGACACGCACGGGAGGTCCGGCGGTTCTGATGAGGTGTTGCACATCGTGTTTGACTGGTCGCTCCGTGTTGCATGGTTGTGTCAGGCTGGAAAAGTTTCCAATGATGGTGTCGTAGTTTTGTGTTTGTCTTCAGACGGAACAGTCTAGGACTCAGCAGTGGTGGATTAGACACGACACCGCGCACGCCAATTCGAGTAATGGCGTCTAACAGTTTATGGTACATCATGATGTCCACCAGAATACCGAAATGAATTAGAAAATCGGCTCCAATGATGGGGTATTGAACATTTACAATTATAAAGACCCACCGGAGCGTACGTCATAGTCCGAAATCTACAGTTACTGATTTCTCACCGTTGGTGGTGATGGCAATTCCATTGGCTGCTTGCAGAGCGTTAGTAGTTGTTTTGTTTTTGCGGTCTTGTGAGGTAGCAGGAATAACACTGACTTTTGCCCGTGTATCAATTAGAAATCTGAGATGTGTTTGGCGGTCAGAAACGAAGAAGAGGGCGGGGCGGCCGGGAGACGAGCCAACTGAACTGGCCGCCGTCAGTGGTTGCTCCGGGTATTTCCCTGAAAAGAGAAGGGGTTCTAGCATTGGCGTGCATAGTTACCAAACTTGCGATGGTACCAGCATACCTGACTGTTCGGAGGCGATTCTCGTGGGCTGCCGCGAGAGAAATTTTTACGAGGCGATCGGCTGTCTCGTCGAGTCAAGAAGTTATCTGAATGGTGTTGGTTTCTGCAGCGACGGTTTTGGGGAGCGTGGCAGTCGCAGAGTTGTCTCAACCAACTGAGTAAGATGGCGTATTTCCTCTCGGAGTTGCTGAACTTCTGACGTCTGAGTGCTTACTGGAACCAGTGCGCTAGTGGTTACAGAAGGTACAGCAATATCCAAAATTTTGTCCGCAAGCTCGGCTAAGCAGTCTAAAGAAATGTCACTGGACGTCGCCAAAATATTGCGCGCGTTACTCGGGATTCGTCGCAGAAAAAGTTCTCGCAGTATGGTGTCGTCGAAAAAAACTGCCCGATCTCAGAGAAATTGCCGCATTGATCTTAGCAATTGAGATGGCAACTGCGGTCCCCTAACCCTTCAGTTGTAAGAAGTCGTTGAAGACGTCGTTGCTTTGATGCCGTCGTGCACTTTATGAGCTCTTCTTTGATCTTGTCGTATGGGTGAGTGGCCGTGGGGTTCATAATAATATCCCGTACTTCTCCAGCTTCCATTGGTTGGAGGGCGCTGATTACGTAACGAAATTTTGTCTCTTGTCGTGATATGTTGCGTGTTGCGAAACGAGACTCAATGTGCGCAAACCAGAGACCTGGATCTGCTGGCCAAAAGGACGGAAGCTTGACCGTCACGGCAGTAATGGCCGAAGGGGGCTCACCGGCACCTTGCATGGCCTGTGTTCTTTGTCCGGGTCACCACGTGATGAGACTCAATTTCATATATATCACAATTTAATCGTGGAGACGGCAGTGAGCATTGTAATCATTCTAACCCCTGTCTGCTCATGTTCATCATCTCCTCGAGGGGCTCGAGGAAGAAGTTTTCTTCTTCTTCCGCAGCCACCACAGTTACATTTCTGACATGTATGAATATCTGCAAAGCCATAGATCTATTAATTCCCGTACGTTCAAATATTTGGTGATATTTGTCATATACAATGCCAAGTAAATTCATGCGCTGTCATCTACACTTTTATTTAAGTTATTTCAAAATATGTAATTTCTTAGAAGTTATAACGAAACCCTCTCCGAAATATTTTCCCGTTCATCTGACCGTCCATGCCTAGCCCCATGGCATGGCATATATGCTAGCAGAAGCGGTCTGCACATTTGGTTTTGAGTAATAGAAGGCATTGTGCCCGCTTGTAACCGCTTAAGGCGAGAAAACACACTGACATACTGACTTCATGTACCAGGCTGCCCTGGAACATTTTCTATATGTGCATTTAACTAAAGGTTTTTCAGTGTTTATGAGACGAAACCTACACACTATGAGAAATAGTCGTTTATAACATTGGTATAATACTTTCACACCCACGGTGAAACAATGGTTTGTAAAACATTGAGAAAACATATACGTATATCAGAATCGTTCCAAGGTCACCCGAGAGGGTAAAGTTGTGTACCAGTGTGCTTTCTCATCGTGAGCAATAACAAGCGGAAACAAAGCACTCCGTCAGATTGAAACGCAAATGTGCGAACCAGCCATTACCATTACGAAAACTTAAGCAAAACAATGTAGACAAGCATTTACTCATAATTACGCCTCTACTTTATTGACGTCCCCCACCGGGAATCACACCTAGAACTTTCGATCCGTAGCCCAATGATCTATACCGGTGCCAGCTGGGCGTATTTTTTTAATTTATTGCCAGAATGCTTTTAGTGCAAAAGAAAACCCGGCAAGTAACTATTCCTACATAACACTAGCCGAGCTACGACTGACACCGAGGGATTAAAAATATCTTATAACGGCTAGCTCATTGAGGACAGGCAAGCGTTCTTGTTCACCTCCTAGTGCGTCTCCTACTATATTTTTTACTCCCTTACTTCACGCCAGTACTCTGCATACTGCGTAATAGTGTTACGAAATAGAGTGGTGGCAATTAGTAAACAATATGCACCTCTTCACTAAAAACGACTCTTTAATGCCTTTCAAATAAATCTAAACGACCACTACTTAAATCTTTAAATAATGGCTTCCATGTGTTAAATGACTTTGCAGGTAAAGGCAACCGAAAATTATTCTTATTATACTTACTTCCTCCGGGAGATGTTGCAACGTGCACTGCAGCGATTTCAATGCAAATTCCGATCCATTCTTCAACAGTTCTTAGGAAAACGAAACCAAAAAAAGGGGAAAGGCTTCTATTATCTCTTTTAAACATGGAAGTATCTGGTATTTTGTATATACGTATACACAGATTGTTATCTTTCTTTCGAACGCATTTTTCGATAATTTTATATAAATCCTGAACAACAGAAAGCCCCGTGTAAATTATGAGAGGAAGTTCATAATATTAACCTATAATTTTTTAGAAATGTAATAAACGTACTATCGGAAGCAATATGAGCGTGAACGCGCCTCCGCGTGTCGCCGCTACCTGAGGCGCCGCCCTGCGGCGCCGTTGTGAAGTTTTGCGCATGCGTGTAGAAATCCTGTCGCTGTTCTCGCTTTGATTGTTAACCCCCGTCTGTCGTCTACTATGCGCGCGCCGGCTGCCGCTCGCGCTGTCGTCTGCTATGCGACTCGTGTATTTCCGTCACAACTCAGACAAACGACTTAACATGATTCACGAGTTTCCTTTGCGATAACGCAATGCCCACATTTGATACGTGATAAGTAGCTGGCTTCTTTCATTGGGTCGAGATACAGCGACAACAAAC